>NC_057806.1:489482031-489671473 GCF_018294505.1 Triticum aestivum
AAATAGCCCCATGGCGGGCAGTTATCTCTGCTAGCTAACACAAGGAAAAAATGGACACTCCCTAAAGGGCAGTTATCTTATATTAGCTGTTGCAGTTGAAACTATATGCTCACTTGCGACAATTTACACAATACCTACGTCCAAAAAAGAAGACAGCAAAATTATATAAAAACACGTGGAGGCAAGGGGTGGATATATAGCAGTTAGCATTATAATTATAAAAGTTAGCTCAATCTGATAAGGCAATTAGCTAATTCACTACAAATGCACACAGTTATCTCATACTTCTCAATCAGTTAGCCTATGTAAAATATGGCAGTTAGCTTCGGCAATCCTTGATTGCAAAAAAAACTATATAAATATGCTCCTATTATAATGAAAATGCAAAAATACACTCCCCAAAGCATTTATCTCTGCAAGCTAAGGCAGAAGAAAAAAAATGCACACTCCCTCGAGGTAGTTATCTTATATTAGATGCCGCTATTGAAACTAAACGCTGCTTTGCGGTAGTTAATGCACACAAAACACCATATTCTGTCTAGTCAACAAATCCCTTTTCAGCAGTTATCTTTAATAGCTACCACACTTAGCTATGAACACTCCCTTCCAGCAGATATCTTTGCTAACTAAATCCTTGCGTGAAAAAAAGAGGACATACTATTTAAAAGTTGTTTGTCAGTTATCTTTACTAGCTACTGTAGTTACTAGTGAACACTACCTTCTGGCAGTTAACTCATGTAAAATCATTTGCTGTAGTTAGCTTATTATTACATGCCGCCGGTTGACTCTGTTTTATTTCCGCCCGCGCAAAAATGAAATCCCCAATGCAGAAAAACCAAAAATTACGCAAAACTAACTGCCATAAAGACCCGTATAGACCTAATGATACGACATTGACATGAGATTGCCGACATAAGCTTGCATATGGAAGGTTTCCCACGCCCCACAAACAGTCCATCTACAACGGACCGAATGACAAGTAATCCACAAAATCCAACGACCCGAATGGCAAATTGAGCACCAACATAACAAAACTAAATCGTACATACGTCCGCGAATCAAAATCATGACACAAAACATGACAATTATGATGCATTATGACACTCAATTGCTAATTCGTCTAAAAACAGAAAATGCAAATGAGACCCTCTCAACGATCAAACTCGCAAAAAACGCGCTCAAAATTACGCATGAACGTGCTAAGTTTGTGCAAAAATCATATTACACCTGAAACATACCGATTCCCAGCAGTTTCGACTACGGGATCAATCGTGACAGAGAGCATTTCTTGATTGAAAAATAGAGACGCGAAGCAGTTAGGTTTGCTTTCTCAGTGCAGTTAGGTCTTGTCTTCCCAGCAGTTAGGATGGGTTTCTGAATAACTTATTCAAGAATCAGTTGCAGAATATGTGGATGTTGCAGAATGGTTTATCAAAAAATTTCTTCAAACGTGACCTTCCCACAACTCGCGTCAGCTGTCGTCAAGATGGCCAGATTATTGCCGTTGTCTCCCTTGAGCTCTTGCCGTCAGATTCCTCACAGTCCTTGACAATCTCCAGTTCGTCGCCGCAGTAGAGGACCATCACTAAGTTACAGTACAGATTTGATTTTTTTTTGCTTCCACAATCCAGTTCTTAGCATAAAAACTTGCGCATTATCTTGCCACATGTGTACAACATCTATGCATTGATCAAATTAATAGTTTTTCAGATTTGAGCGAAAGGTTAGGGTTAGGTTCGCACTGTCTTCACTTCAGACTAGCCAAATGGACATGCTTCAATGCCACCGAGTTGACTTAGGCTATTGCACAGAGTACATCTCGGTTTGACCAAAAGGTACTCAATCGATGTCACCGAATCAGATTTCTTCCATGTGCACCTTAGAAAAACCGAGTCATACAGTCTGTGCCGCTGAAACGTGTGACCAAGTTTCTGTTGTTGCCTTGGAATTTCCAAAGGAGTTCACTCGATGAGACCCAATAACAGAGAAAGAAAACATATACTTGACTTTTAAACTCAATCGTTTTGACAAAATATCTAATTTTTTGTCCTCTTCTATTCTCTCCCCACCTATTCTATTCATAGGGTCAGCTTGCCAAGATGTCAGGGTTAGATGATAGTCAACACAAACTTGAGGATATGTTTAGTTAAGTGTAAGCACTAGTCCTGAGAGGAGTTCCAGTTCAGATCCAGGAACACCTAGCTCACAGGGTTTCCCCCAGCTGCAACCTATGCCAGGAAGAGAAATAATTCATATGAGGAGGACTCAAACTTTATGTATGATGATTCAACTTCCAAGAGGAAAGTTGTGAGCAAGGAGTATGGTACTTCTGACGAGGAGAGAGCAGTTGCTCAAAACGTGCCAGCCTCCACTGGAGCAAGGAGAGGAATTACTTTGACACATACTTATACATGTAGCTCAGCTCAGCGGAAATCAAAGTCCATGCCCAAGAAGCAAGCATGGAAGAAAATAGTGCATGTGGTTGGTAGACCAACTTCCATGTATGAAGACCCCCAGGCTGAAGAAGAAGAAGAAGAATAGTAGGAGGAAACTCAAGTGGCCAAGCCATCTCCCAAGAGGGAAAGGAAGCTTATGATAGATGCAATGCCTAATACTACACCTCCAGCTGCTAAGCCCAAGACTGCACCAAAGGCCAAGGGCAGGACTACAACAAGCATTGTTGCATCTCAGAAGAAATAGGACAAAATGTGTCGGGTACCCGATCCTAAGTCACACCGATCGAGCATGTAACTCATCATATCACTTTGTGGCCTCACACACGGTATTACCACGGGTGCCACCTTACCTGGCCCGGGACCGTTTGCGCCTTTTGGCTCACGTATATGATAGTGTCGCTAGCATCCATATGACAGAGAATCCGAGCTGACATGACTAGTCATAAACCCAGGGTGGCACTAACTTATAGGGACAGACATACATGACCCAACAATGAACGTGTCGGTCATCATCGAGTGAATCCGAGCTGTAGCAGCTGGGCTACCATGACTCTAGAGAATCCAGGCTGTAGCAGGCTAGCAGGACTCTGGTAGACACTGCATGACATTTCCCCGAAGGGACAGACACATGAACGAAGAAGGACACATGCTGGCCAGCCTAATTGTTCCGGAGCCGTAGCAAGCTACCATGGCTCAGTGGAAGCACGAGGAGACATTTCCCCATAAGAAAGGCTACCAAGAATAAACAACTAGGTGTCGGATCCCACACATAGCAATACACATTACACGTACGCATAACATGCAAGTATGTGCTGTACAACATGACATCACAACATAACTCAACAACTCATATTGATAAAGGCCTAGAAGAGCCAGCATAACATTATATTACAAACACGGGTCACATGACCCATCATTCAGAGCATACAAGCAATGGAAGCATAACATGTCTGAGTACAGATAACTACAAATGAAAAAGGCTGAGAAGCCTGACTATCTACAAGACCCTCCCAAGGGTACAAGATCGTAGCTGAGGTAACAAGCTACTCGTCGAAGTCCAAGCGGAACTACTAGTGAGATAGATGTCTCATCTGCAAAACATAAATAAAGAAAATGTGAGTACAAAGGTACTCAGCAAAACTTACATCAGATCCTATCATACATGCATTAGTATCAAGAAGGCAATGTGGGTTTTAGTTGCACCAAGCCAGCTTTGACTCAGTGGCTATCCTATTCTATGACAACGAGTAAGTTCTTTGAGGTAGGAAAGCGCACATGAGTCCACTAATCACCACATCAATACACTACTATGGATTCATTCACGTCTCCCTAAGAGAAGGCCATCCATAGCACTCACACTTATCTTGCGCATTTTAAAGTATCCACAACAAGTTGTCTATGTACCACGTATGTATCCAAGAAGTCCATAACCGCGAACCCGGCTATTCAAATAGATCATGATAACCCTGCAGGGGTGTACTTCTTCACACACGCTCTCGCCACTTACCGCCATGTACATGTCATGTATCTCGGCAATCTTCAAGCGGAAGCCTGGCGAGGGTGTCGGCCACGACCTGACTAGCCACGCAAGACTCTAGTCCAGGTTTATCGCCAATTCGGGTTCCATCCGCAAGGAGATCCGGCCGAGATTTCGCTCACGGCCCCAAACGATGTGTGCAGGGTTCCCAAGCCCAACAAACGGGTGCCACTTTGTACACCGGGCCACGGTGCCTAGTCTGTCCCAAGTCCACCCTGCCGGGTGCCACTTGGTAGAAAAATAACACTACCTACAAACACCAGAAACTAGTTGTGACTCCTGGATGGAGATCAACTTGGTTAATAAGTCGAGAGGGGCACTTAAGCATTCCAATGCATGCTAGTAGCTAGCCATTGGACAACATACACAGAACTCAGTTCTTAGGGACGGTTCCAGTGAGACAACCCACCATGTACTCCTACATGGCCTCTCACCGCTACCTTTACCAAATCGTGTTCACACACTTAACTCTCAGCATCAGAACATATCATAACACTCCAATCCATTTCCAATGGATCAGACCTAACAAAACTCTAAGCAATAGCAGGCATGGCATGGTAGGAACACAACATGGCTCAACCAACTCCTCCACATGCTAGTGGGTTTCAACTATTTACTGTGGCAATGACAGGTCATGTAGAGGAATGGGTTCAACTACCGTAGCATAAAGTAGCAGTTGAATCATTGTTGTCCTAATGCATGAAAAGAGAGAAGGAGCGAGAGAGTGGGATTGTATCGGAATGAACAAGGGGTTTTTGCTTGCCTGGTAGATCAACAGGGAGGCACTGCTCCTCTGGCAGGTACTCTGGAATGGTCTCTGGAGCAGGACCTATCGAGAAGGATGGTGTCAACAATCAATACACAAGCATATGCAACAATATGATGCATCAACATGGTTTGTGCTAATGCATCTAGCATTTCACTTGGAAGAAGTCCATTGCAACTCTAACTTAAGTCTCTTTAAAAGCCATTAATGTGTTTTCACATATATAGCACATATAACTTGGTTTTTCATGCATGAAAATGGTACAAATGGATATATTGCATTTTTCTGATAATTTTTCATATATAAATTATTTTAATCTGAGCTATGGTTGAATTTCGGTGAATTTTTTAAGTTTTGGCTATTCCTGGAATTTCCTGAATTATTTTAAATCCAGAAAATCACTTATAGCGTCAGCACTGCGTCATGCCTGCGTCAGCAGGTCAACGGCACTGACTGGGGTCAAACCTGACGTGTGGGGTCCACACATCAGTGTCACAGGTTAAACAGAGGGGAGGGTATTTCTAATCTAACTAAAAGATTAGGGCGCCGGGGCCCACTATCAGTGTCACTAGGAAGGATTAGTGCTAAACTAATCTCCTGGCCGGTGGGGGTCCAACTGTCATGCCGGCGAGGTCGTCGCCGGCGACAACAGGGACACGGCGGTGTCCGCGTTACGGGCAACGGGGGCGGTGTCCACGTTACGGGCAACGGGGGCGGTGTCTGAGAGCACTGGGACGTTGATCGGGCTTGTCCGCATCTAGGGGAGCAAGCGGGAGGCTGCGGGGGCGCCATAGCTCGCAGGAAACGAGCTCGGGGCGGAGTCCGGAGCACGACCAGGTGCGCACGCAGTGCTGCAGTGCACGACAGGAGCTGCGGGCGGCGGCATTGGCCTTCTGGGAGGCTGCTGAGCGCGGTGGCATCCGCGGGCGCGAGCTGCGGTGGCTAGAGCGACGATGACGACATGGCTGGCGGCGGTGAGGTCTCGTCTGTAACGCCACGGATGTAACTTGCCATATTTATACTCCGACTCTGCCATTTTCGGCTTTAAGTTATGAGATTCCCTTCGTGGTTGGGTTTGTCTTCGTATTGCATTTTGTTCATGTCATGCATTTCATGTCATGTCATCATGTGCATCACATTTGCATACGTGTTTGTCTCATGCATCCGAGCATTTTCCCCGTTGTCCGTTTTGCAATCCGACACTTCCACGTGCACCGCCGTCTCCCTTTTGTCTCTTTTCGTGAGCGGGTGTTAAACGCTCTCGGAATGGACCAAGATTTGCCAAGCGACCTTGGTACACCACCAGTAGACCGCCTGTCAAATTTCGTGTCATTTGGAGTCCGTTTGATGCTCCAATGGTTAACCGGGGAACCGTAAAGGCCTCGTGTGTGTTGCAGCCCAACACCCGTTCAAAACGGCCCAATAACCCTTCCAAACCACTCCCATGTCCTCCGTCGTTGGATCACGATTGCGTGGGCGAAACTACACTCCATTTGGACACTCGTACGTCCTCCTAGCTATATAAATGTGTCCCCCTTCGAATTTTTCGGGTCCAAACCCTAGTCTAGCTCCTCCCGCCTCCACCGGACACGTCCGGCCTCGCCGGACGGGAGCCACCGCTGCCTGCGGCCAATCAGGCCTCGGTACCAGTCGCCTCCGCCGCCACCCTCCGCCGCCAGCCCGCACGCACGGAGCGGGCTCTCCGAGCCCGCGCCGCCCTTGTGCCTCCTCCCGCGTGCCCCCCGCCAATCGCCCGCATGACCTCCCGCGCCGTCCCCGCCGCCACGGCCTACTGTACCCGAATTGGGCCCGCGGGGCCCGTCCGCAGCCCGCGCCTCCCCGCGCCTCCCCGCGGCCGTCGCCGCCGAGGAGCTTCGCCACCACCTCCCCGCCACCTCGCCACCGGTCGCTGCCCTGCCGTCGCGAGCCTCGCCGCTGAGCCGGAGATCTACCGCCGCCCGTGGCCTCCGCCTCCCTGCACCTTCCCGCCTCTCCTCCGACCAAATCCGGCAGCGGGAGGGCCGGATCCGACGAGGCGCAACTCCGGTGACCACCACCTCCCTCTGCTCCGGATAGCTCCTTCCGGCAAACCTCAGATTGCGTGCAAACCCTATATCCCGTTGACTTTTGCGAGGTCGTTTTCCCACTCTTTTCCTCTCATGTTTTTATGCCCCTGTTCATCACATCATAACTCCATGACCGTAGCTCCGTTTCATGCGCATGATATATCAAAATGTTCACTGGGAGATGCTCTTCATTTCATTCCATTGTGACATGCTTGTTTGAGTACATCGGGATTCCCAAATCGTTGATGCAAGAGTGCTATAAATTGTTAGTTGCTGTTACTTATCAAAGTATGTTGATTTGTCATTTTTGTCACATTTGTTGTGTGCATCTTATGGGCATGAGCTCTTCATGTGTTTGGATCTATGCCATGCCATCTTTACAGGGGTGTTTGCCATGTATTTTTGTGATCAATGTGGTGACTAGCACAAGCATGCAAAGTAGACTTCGTGATATTGCTGATTTCAGGGACTTAGGATTTTGAAGTCCTTGCTCAGCTGTTATTTTTATGCCATGTAAACATGATGCTACAGTGAGATCCATGATTGTTTTGAGTACCTTCAGTAAGGATGATTTGGAAATATGGTTATGCTCTATCCATCCATGCCCCTGTTTGCAATTATGGAGTGCCCTAGCATGTCTTAATCTTGCTCTATGTTTGCTATAAAATGTTCCTGGCAGATTGTTTACATGTTAATCAATTTTGCCATGGTTGTCGTAGTTGATCCATGCATGCTATGAACTTGCTCTTGCCATGGTTAGCTTCATGAACTTGTCTTCTTGCTGATGCTATGCTTGTTTTGTCATGCAATGCCTTGTGGTGAGTGAATCGAGCTCGTAAAGATGCCTTCATAACTCTATTTATTCCATGCTTAGTTTTCTGCCATGTCTGAATCTGTTTATAAAACCTGGTATGTTTACATGGGTGCCATCATATCTTCTGTGCCATTTTGGCTCATGGCCAGTAAGGGACTTTTGTTCTATGCATCTAGTAGATTCATGCCATGCCTTTGTTTGCTATGATATGTTCCTGTAGCATGTTGATTTCTTGGTCTAAACATTGCTCCCTGATGTTATTCCTGGCATGTTAGTATTTTCACCAAGTCTTTGAAGCTGATATCTTTTGCACTTTTGCCATGCTTGTTTGAACCTGTTATATTGTGATTTAGACATATCTCAGTGTTCATGTTTTGTCAAGCATCTTGAGTAGATCACTACCATGTGCTTTGTTGCTATGTTGGAGTGCAGTAGCGTAGTTTCTTGTTGCATTCTAGATGGCATCGTGCTGTTAATCGCAGAATTGTGCCATTCTTATTTTGCTTGCCATTTGCAAACCGTGCATCCGATTCCAGTGATCTTTATATCGATTTCGATCGAAATCATCTCATCTTTCCAGCGGCATACTTGGTTTTCAAAATTGATGCCTGGTTCAATCTTTCCCTCCCGAAGCACGCATATGCATTGCGTATCATGTCCCGCATGTCATGCCATGTTTTGCATCATGTTATTTGTGCATTGCACCGTAGTTGATTATTGTTCCTTTGCTTGTGTTCTTGCCTTGGGTAGAGCCGGGAGATGAGTATGTGATCGCAGAACCTGTTGAGTACGCTAGCGAGGAGCAAGCTTTCGTCAACTCTAAGAACTTTGCAGGCAAGATGACCATACCCTCGAAATCACTTCTATCTTTGCCTGCTAGTTGTTCGCTCTATTGCTATGCCGTGATACCTACCACTTGATATATCATGCCTCCCATATTACCATGTCAAGCCTCTAACCCACCTTTCCAAGCAAACAGTTGTTTGGCTATGTTACCGCTTTGCTTAGCCCCTCTTATAGCGTTGCTAGTTGCAGGTGAAGATGAAGTTTGTTCCATGTTGGAAAATGGATATTGTTGGGATATCATTATTATATCTTGTTTACTTTAATGCATATATATACTTGGTAAAGGGTGGAAGGCTCGGCCTTATGCCTGGTGTTTTGTTCCACTCTTGCCGCCCTAGTTTCCGTCATACCAGTGTTATGTTCCTTGATTTTGCGTTCCTTACACGGTTGGGTGTTATGGGAACCCCTTGACAGTCCTCCTTGAATAAAACTCCTCCAGCAAGGGCCAACCTTGGTTTTACCATTTGCCTACCTACCACCATATACCTTTCGCTTGGGTTCTGTAGACTCAAGGGTCATCTTTATTTTTAAACCCCCCGGGCCAGTGCTCCTCTGAGTGTTGGTCCAAAATGGGCAACCTGCGGGGCCACCTCAGGGCAACTTGAGGGTTGGTTTTACTTGTATCTTGACCTATCCGGTGTGCCCTGAGAACGAGATACATGCGACTCCTATCGGGATTTGTCGGCACATTGGGCGGCTCTGTAGGTCTTGTTTAACCATTGTCGAAATGTCTTGTAACCGGGATTCCGAGACTGACTGGGTCTTCCCAGGAGAAGGAATATCCTTCGTTGACCGTGAGAGCTTGTGATGGGCTAAATTGGGACACCCCTGCAGGGTTTTGAACTTTCGAAAGTCGTGCCCACGGTTATGGGCAGATGGGAATTTGTTAATGTCCGGTTGTAGAGAACTTGACACATAACTTAATTAAAATGAATCAACCGTGTGTGTAGCTGTGATGGTCTCTTTTCAGCGGAGTCTGGGAAGAGCACACGGTCTCGTGTTATGCTTGAACGTAAGTAGCTTGAGGATCACTTCTTGATCGTTATTAGCTTCTCAACCGTGCTTTGCTTCTCTTCTCTCTCTCTTTTGCGTAAGTTAGCCACCATATATGCTAGTGCTTGCTGCAGCTCCACCTCACTACCTTTCCTACCTTAAGCTTAAATAGTCTTGATCTCGCGGGTGTGAGCTTTCTGAGTCCCTGTGACTCGCAGATACGTCCAAACAAATGTAGGTGCCGATGATGCCAGTGTAGGGGACGCTACTAAACTCAAGTGGGAGTTCGACGAGGATTGGCCGTTACTATGTTTTTTTCCGGATGATCAGTAGAGGAGCCCAGTTGGGGCGATCAGGGATCTAGCACTTGGGGTTGTCTTTCTTTATTTAGGTTCTGTAGTCGGACCTTGATTGTATTCTGGATGATGTATGATATATTTATGTATTGTGTGAAGTGGCGATTGTAACCCAACTCTTTATCCCGTTCTTATTCAGTACATGGGATGTGTAAAGATTACCCCTCTTGTGACATGCCTACCATGCGGCTATGCCTCTAAGTCGTGCCCCGACACCTGGGAGATATAGCTGCATTGTGGGTTTTACAAATTGGTAATCAGAGCCTTCCCCGACTTAGGAGCCCCCTGCTTGATCGAATCACTGACGTTGTTGATTCTAGAACAAAATGTTTTGAGTCTTAGGATTATATATATCGGAGAGTAGGATTCTTTTTACTCCTCAGTCCCTTCGTCACTTTTGGTGAGGCCTCCTGACGTAGAGTTTTGACTCTTCTCTCCTCAAATTTCACGGAATTTTTGTAGGATCATGCGGGTATCTTGGAATCGTTCTTATGGTTTTGTGACGAGAACATTGTTCTTGGTGCCTCCTGACATTTAGGGGTTGTGGCAGTGTCCCGGGGAGTTGAGCTCCAAGGTGTTGTCGTCACAATTTCATCGTCGCAGTTCTGGAATACCTGAGTTCGCCGACATCGAAAACTCTTTTATGCATTTGTTGGTGAGATAACCTCGATGCCACCCAGTACTGGGGCGGGAGTTCGGGAGTATTGCCATAACTCGTATAACGTATGCTTTTCGAAGGTTGAGGTAAATGATTTCCGAAGGTTTCTTGGTTATGTGTTGAAGGCTGGATACAACTGGATGTAGGATTTGCTAGTTTTGGGTGAGATATTATGCTTCCCCTATATCCCCAACACCTGATTGCATAACCAAAAAGTTTTGGGAGTTTTATAGGTGGGAATTCATGTAGCTCTAGTATTTCTTCCCGCAGATATTTGGTTTGTGATTGGGTAATCCTTACCACTTATTTGTTCATATCCTTACCTTGTTGATTTATTCTTCCAGCTTTATCTAAGTGGCTTCTCAATTTATGGAAGTGTGATGATTTACTTTGGAATTCATTCATTCATTCTTGTTCGAATGTTAAGGCTATATGTTGCAATTTCGATCCATTGATTCATCTTGAATATATGTCTTTCAAGATGCTAACGGATGTCAACCTCTTCAGGATGGCTCCTCCAACGCGTCAGAATCCAGACCGCAATGATGGGGAATAGTCGAACCCTTCGCCACCACCTCCACCTCCGGAGGCATGGCAAGCTGTCATGGCAACCACCAACGCCAACATTCAGATGCTTTTGCAAATATTGCAAGAGCGCAACCAAGGGTAAGGCAACCAAGGAAATCAAGGCCAAGGCAACAATCAACCTTAGTTTGCTACCCTCAATCAGTTCCTCTTAAACCAGCCGAAGTCCTTCAGTAACTATGTCAAGGCCACAGATGCCGATGACTGGCTCGTGGATATCTGCAAACATTTTGAGTGTAGCATTGTCAGGCCTAAGGACTTTGTCAAGTTTGCTTCGTTTCAACTCAAAGACCAAGCTGCTGAGTCGTACCAACAATACAGAGATTCCAGAAGAGGTTGTGTGATTACCTGGGATGATTTCCGCCGAGACTTCAAAGCTCACCATATTCCACAAAGTGTTGCTGAGAGTAAGCACGACGAGTTCCGCAATCTCAAGCAAGGCATCATGTCTGTGTATCAATACAATATCCAGTTTCAGAAACTCGCTCGCTTCTCTAAACAAGAGTTCCCTGATGAAAAGAGCAAGATTTATCAATTCAGAGGTGGCCTCGGAGAAGATCTGCAATTAGCTCTTGTGCTTCTTGAGCCGACTAAGTATGACTAATTCTACAACATGGCACTAAAGCAAGAGGCTGCTCAGCTCAAGTGTGATGCTTCTAACAAGAGAGTCAGGGATGCAGCTTGTCGGTGTCAAAACCGGCGGATCTCGGGTAGGGCGTCCCGAACTTTGCGTCTAAGGCGGATAGTAACAGGAGGCAGGGGACACGATGTTTTACCCAGGTTCAGGCCCTCTTGATGGAGGTAAAACCCTACATCCTGCGTGATTTATTCTTCATGATATGAGTATTACAAGAGTTGATCTACCATGAGATCGGTGAGGCTAATCCCTAAAAGCTAGCCTATGGTATGATTGTCTGTTGTCCTACAGACTAAAACCCTCCGGTTTATATAGACACCAGAGGGGGCTAGGGTTACATAAGGTCGGTTACAAAGGAGGAGATATACATATCCGTATCGCCTAGCTTGCCTTCCACGCCAAGTAGAGTCCCATCCGGACACGAGACGAAGTCTTCAATCTTGTATCTTCATAGTCCAACAGTCTGGCCAAAGGATATAATCCGGCTGTCCAGGTACCCCCTAATCCAGGACTCCCTCAGTAGCCCCCGAACCAGGCTTCAATGACGATGAGTCCGGCGCGCAGTGTTGTCTTCGGCATTGCAAGGCGGGTTCTTCTCCATATTTCGAACGTTTGTAAAGCAGTGTCCGGTCCCATAAATGTTTGGACCTCTTGGCTTTTGTGCCCAATAAGGGCTATCTCCCACGCGTCGAATGAATACGAGGCGCCAGGGCTTTTTTACATTCGCCCCCTAGCCAGATAAATAAATTGTCTATTAAAAGGATGGGGATTCTCAAATCCGATCCATACCATCCTCCCCCAGCGAGAATCCATCAGAGCGCGCTTCGGAAAGATCCATTCCAGCATGGCCGACCTCCGCAGCTCCTCCTCCCGCCCCCGTAGCCCTAAGCCCGGTGATTGGGAGACGTGTTTAGTCCCACATAGTCGATTAATCGAACTACAGACTAAGGGATTTCTCCCTCCAGCATACATGGTGCCCGTTCGAGCCGGCCTTGCCACCTACAATGGCGGGGAGCAAGCGGAGAGCTTTCACAGTCCCTCTATGGGGGAGCGGGTCTGCCTTGTTCCTTAATTATTAAGGGGACTCAGATTTCCAATTCATCCGTTCCTCCGCGGGCTCCTGGAGTTCTACGGCCTCCAATTACACAATTTCACCCCTGCCTCCATTCTATACATCGCCGGCTATGTTGTTCTCTACGAGTTGTTCTTGGGCTATGAGGCTTACTTCGAGCTGTGGAAAAGGCTATTTTGCCTCGTCCCTCGCACACAGAGGGGGTCACTTTATCAAGTTGGCGGAGCCGAAATATGGTGCATCGCCGGAACCAGAAACCTGTCCGGTATCTCGAAGAAGTCGTCCGGAGACTGGCCTTCGGAATGGTTTTATATGGAGGACGTTTCCCTTCCGGACCCTGTTCGGCGGGGTCTTCCTGAATTCAGCAATGCTCCTCTGAAGAAACACCGAAGTTGGCGCCCACGGAGCCCCCAGGAGGAAGACAATGGAGAACTCCTTTACCTGATGAACCGGATTAAAGCACTGGCTCAATCAGGATTGACAGTAATCGAAGTTATGTCGATTTGCATAATGCGGGGAGTGCAACGACTTCAATATCGTGGGCACCCCATGTGGTGTTTTAACGGGGCGGATGATGCCACCCGCTGCGGGCGTAAGGGTCCGGACAATGCTGCCGCTTTAGCAACAATTCTGTCCAATTCAGGGAGAGGAAGAGGAGTTCATCCGCATCAAGCCACGGGATGGATTCTCCATGTACAATCCTCCAAGATGGGTAAGTTATATCTCCTTACTCCCATTCTTCCCGCATTCTTTGTAGTAAGTATTCCTCTTGCCACTTTGCGGCAGGAACTGCGAAAAGCCATAAAGGAGGTTAGCAGCCCCTCTCCACAACCAGAGGACCCTGACCGGGCCCTCGACTCCGGACTCGACGAAGATCCGGTTATATTCGTGGAGTTGATAGACCGACAGTTCTATCAGTTAAGCTGCGATGATGCCATGGTGGCCATTACAGCCGACTATCCCGGACTGCTTCCTGCATCCCACGTAAGAAAAACCAAAAATCCCAACTCCAAAAACTAGGATCCCCTTTTAGACACTTCACCTACCATATACATATGGAATTTTTATAGGGAAGGCATTTGGGACGCCCTGCCGAACCCACAGCAACTCGCCAACAAGAGGCATCGGGGCCGGGCAGCCCAAAAAGGAAGGCGGTCAGGACGGAGACGCCGGCGCAAAGGTATAATAGAAACCCCTCACCGTGGTTGTCGTATTTCTCGAAATGTAATGACGCCCGTGTTTCTTTAACAGAGAAAACACTTGCCGGAATATGTCCGGTGATGCTGCTAATCACGCTTCCACCAGTCGGGCGCGAGGACCGAACATACAGGCGGAAGCCGATATGGGGCGGGCGCCGGATAATCCCCCTACAGAGGATGCGGATAGATTATCCACTACAAATTCAGAAGTGGAAAGCGCCATGAATCATAGGCGCCGCCGGGCCATACTCCGTGACGCTTGTTTCTCACCAGAGGAATTTGATGCCTTCAATTCTGGAGAGGCGTACCTCTGTGCTGCTCAAGATGGTCCAGACAGAGCCACGGATCAGTATGTAAAGGATGTAAGGGTAAGTAAATCTGACGATTTATATGTATCAGTAGCCCCTGAGACTTGAAACAGTTAGCAGAACTGATTTAAGGATCATCTTTACTGTGCAGGTTCTTACAGAGGAGAATATTAGGCTATCATAGGAGCTGGAGGAGTGCAAGACCCAACTGTGGGCCGCCATTGCCGCATTGAAGGAACCAAAAAAGTCCCCCGTTGGTAACATTCACTTTAAAGAATGATGGTTACCATATAATGTGCGGCGTGGCTGCAGATCTAACAATAGATGTTGCAGATGAATCCGGAGAAAATCCGGAGGACCAGCATGTCATGCGACAGCTAGAGGCAGGCGAACGCGTGCTGACTGAGGTCAGGTGGGAGAAAAACAATCTCCAAGATGCCAATACCAAGCTAAGCGTGGAACTGAAAGATGTTCGATCCCAGCTTGCAGACTCCGAGAAGGAGAATAAGCGGCTTCGACACGGCATTTTCAGTAAGTGCTTGAACGAATCCTTTTGAAGGAGTTTGGCGAAGAAGACGACTAACAGTGTTATGTCTGTAGGTATGCTGACAGGTCGTCCTGCGGAGGAAATGCCCGGGGTCTGCAGGTGATCTTCTATCCGAGCTCTCACAACTGCACGAACAAGTTCGGTAGGTGATGCAAGGTGTTTCCCAGGCCTTGTGGCCATCTATCTCCCTTCTAGAAGGCGTTGCAGATCTTACGGAGAAGCTCAAGGGAGCATAGCAGCGCTTCCGATTATGGAAGATATCGTCCTACCTTCAAGGTGCCAGGGAAGCCTCGTCCATGGTGAAGACGCGGTATACCAAGGCTGACCCAAATCAGATGGCCGAGGTCGGACCTGTGGGGCCCGACGGAAAAGAGATCCCTGTTAGCTTAGTTTATGGGCAAGTAGAATTAGCCGCAAAGTATTCCCAACAGGATTGTAGGCTAGACCGCCTGTTGGATGGTATAGAAGAGGAATTTAGTCAGTCTGCATGACTATGTAATTAAAGTGACATGTATAATGCCTTCTAGCCGGATTGTAGATCATTTGTCATGGCGGACCTTTTCGCTTCAACCTCGGGACCCGATAGTCCGGTGTGTATCCAAATACCCGCTCAGTTATATAAGAATCGGGGTATGCATGGAGACCAGGCGTAAGTGTCATTACTGCTTGAACAGACAAGTGCCCAACTAGTTATGTTATATTATATGGGTAGTAAGAAACATCTTCCAGGGAGAATAGTTCCGTTAAGGGTTCCTTTCCCTGGGTACGCATGCCCTAAAGTGCATGTCTGGACTGCGATAGGAAACGCAAGAAAAAAACATCTGGAGGCACATATGGAAAATAAATAAAAATCATCTTTTGTTCACCGACCGAATATTCCCTTAAGAACGCTAGCTTTCGGCTTCACCCAGTCTGAGGTACACATCCGGCTGACACGGCAATAAGAATCGCAGAGGTGCTCCCCTTATGCCCTAGTCGAATTAACGGGAACGTAGGGCATAAATACAAGAGCCAGGCAACCCAGCTTGGTCAAAACTTAAGTCATATCGATGCATATAATGGCGAAAAAAGGTACATGCAGAAGTATAACACATGTGCGGGGCACGAGGCCCAGATAAATAATTAAGCTTCTGTGAAAGAAGCCCCCAGGTATGATGAGCGTGGCTAGCGTATCTATAATGTGCAAGCGAGGCACAAGTTGGCCCTTTAAGGCCTAGAGACGGAATAAAAGAAAGAGAGAAAGAAAAACAAGACATATAATCTATATGCAAAAATGGACAGAGGAAAGAGACGAACATAGAGTCCGGCGCTAGGCGTAGAATCTTCGGAGCCTGGCCGCGTTCCATGGGTTCGGCTCGAGTCGATTATTCGATGCATCCCGCAGACAGTACGCTCCACTGGTCAGAACTTGGTCAATAATGAAGGGACCTTCCCATTTGGGTCCGAGCTTGTTCTTTTTCTTATCCAACAGGCGTAGAACTAATTCGCCAACGTTATAAGTTTTGGCCCGTACTTCTCTTCTTTGGTATCTGCGAGCCTGTTGCTTATAAAATGCGGAACGAGCTTTTTGCCACGTCACGCTCTTCCTCCAGGGTGTCCAGACTGTCTTGCCGATCGAGCTCGGCTTCTCTTTCTTCGTACATGTGCACTCGAGGTGAGTCATGAATTCTGTCACACGGCAAGACTGCCTCTGCGCTGTACACCATAAAGAAGGGTGTATATCCGGTACTATGGTTCGGCGTGGTCCGCAGCCCCCAGAGTACGGAGTCGAGCTCCTCTACCCAGTGCGTGTTAGACTCCGTTAAGGACCGCACTAACCTGGGTTTAATGCCGCTCATTATAAGACCGTTTGCTCGCTCAACATGGCTATTGGTTTGTGGGTGATATACTGAAGCATAACCGAGCTTGATGCCTAGTTTGCTGCACCACAGCTTTACCTCATCGTCCGTGAAGTTCGTGACGTTGTCAGTGATGATGCTATGGGGGACGCCATAATGGTGTATGACCCCGGATATGAAGTCTATCACCGGTTCGGATTCAGCTATTTTAATAGGTTTGGCTTCTATCCATTTGGTGAATTTATCCACCATGACCAGTAAGTATTTTTTTCTTGTGGGTTCCCCCTTTAAGGGGTCTGATAACCCACAAGTATAGGGGATCGCAACAGTTTTCGAGGGTAGAGTATTTAACCCAAATTTATTGATTCGACACAAGGGGAGCCAAAGAATATTCTCAAGTATTAGCAGCTGAGTTGTCAATTCAACCACACCTCGAAACTTCGTATCTGCAGCAGAGTATTTAGTAGCACAGTAATATGATAGTGGTGGTAACGACAACAAAAGTAAAGACAACAAAAGTAATGTTTTTGGTATTTTGTAGTGACTGTAACAGTAGCAGCGGGAAAGTAAATAAGCATAAACCAGTATATGGAAAACTCGTAGGCACCGGATCAGTGATGGATAATTATGTCGGATGCGGTTCATCATGTAACAGTCATAAAATAGGGTGACACAGAACTAGCTCCAGTTCGTCACTGTAATGTAGGCATGTATTCCGTATATAGTCATACGTGCTTATGGAAAAGAACTTGCATGACATCTTTTGTCCTACCCTCCCGTGGCAGCGGGGTCCTATTGGAAACTAAGGGATATTAAGGCCTCCTTTTAATAGAGAACCAGAACAAAGCATTAACACATAGTGAATACATGAACTCCTCAAACTATGGTCATCACCGGGAGTGGTCCCGATTATTGTCACTTCGGGGTTGCCGGATCATAGCACATAGTAGGTGACTATGGACTCGCAAGATAGGATCTAGAACTCTCATATATTGATGAAAACATAATAGGTTCAGATCTGAAATCATGGCACTCGGGCCCTAGTGACAAGCATTAAGCATAGCAAAGTCATAGCAACATCAATCTCAGAACATAATGGATACTAGGGATCAAACCCTAACAAAACTAACTCGATTACATGATAAATCTCATCCAACCCATCACCGTCCAGCAAGCCTACGATGGACATACTCACGCACGGCGGTGAGCATCATGAAATTGGTGATGGAGGATGGTTGATGATGACGACGGCGACGAATCCCCCTCTCTGGAGCCCCGAACGGACTCCAGATCAGCCCTCCCGAGAGGTTTTAGGGCTTGGCGACGGCTCTGTATCGTAAAACGCGATGATTTCTTCTCTCTGATTTTTTCTCTCCGAAAGCAAATATATAGAGTTGGAGTTGGCGTCGGAGGGTCAACAGGGGGCCCACAAGGTAGGGGGGCACGCCCTGGGGGGGGCACCCTCGTGGAAAGGGTGTGGGCCCCCTGGTCTTCATGTTTGGCAAGGATTTTTTATTTTTTTCTAAGGTATTCTGTGGAGTTTCAGGACTTTCTGAGAATATTTGCTTTCTGCACATAAAACAACACCAAGGTAATTCTGCTAAAAACAGCGTCAGTCCAGGTTAGTTCCATTCAAATCATACAAGTTAGAGTCCAAAACAAGGGCAAAAGTGTTTGGAAAAGTAGAAACGACGGAGACGTATCAACTCCCCCAAGCTTAAACCCTTGCTTGTCCTCAAGCAATTCATTTGACAAACTGAAAGAAAGAAAGAAAAACTTTTACAAACTCTGTTTACTCTTGTTGTTGTAACTATGTCAAGCCAGCATTCAAGTTTTCGGCATAGATCATAACTAACCACATTTGCAATAATCCTCAGGTCTCACAATTACTCGTATCAATAGCATAATCAACTAGCAAGTCATAATAATAAATCTTGGATGACAACACTTTCTCAAAACAATCATAATAAGATATAACAAGATGGTATCTCGCTAGCCATTTCTGAGACCGCAAAACATAAATGCAGAGCACCTTTAAAGATGAAGGACTGACTAGACATTGTAATTCATGGTAAAAGAGATCCAATCATAGTCATACCCAACATAGATTAATAGTGATGAATGCAAATGACAGCTGTGCTCTCCAACTAGTGCTCTTTAATAAGAGGGCGATGACTCAACATAAAAGTAAATGGATAGGCCCTTCGCAGAGGGAAGCAGGGATTTGTAGAGGTGCCAGAGCTTGGTTTTGAAATAGAGATAAATTGTATTTTGAGCGATATACTTTCATTGTCAATGTAACAACTAAGAGATGGCGATATCTTCCATGCTAAACACATTATAGGCGGTTCCCAAACAGAATGGTAAAGTTTATACTCCCCCTCGACCAACAAGCATCAATCCATGGCTTGCTCGAAACAACGAGTGCCTCCAACATACATCAAGTCACAGGGGGAGTTTTGTTTGCAATTAATTTTGATTTAGTTTGCATAAAGCATGGGACTGGGCATCCCGGTGACCAGCCATTTTCTCGTGAGTGAGGAGCGGAGTCCACTCCTCTTGAGAATAACCCGCC
The DNA here is from genome assembly GCF_018294505.1 of Triticum aestivum. NCBI lineage: Eukaryota > Viridiplantae > Streptophyta > Magnoliopsida > Poales > Poaceae > Triticum > Triticum aestivum. The sequence continues at coordinate 489,501,285 of NC_057806.1, forward strand.
TAACACGGAAGATAAGGACAACCTTTGTTGATACATGAGCTATTCGAGCATACAAAACAGAATGTTTATTTGAAGGTTTAGAGTTTGGCACATACAAATGTACTTGGAATGGCAGGTAAATACCGCATATAGGAAGGTATAGTGGACTCATCTGGAATAACTTTGGGGTTTAAGGGTTTGGATGCACAAGCAGTATTCCCGCTTAGTACAAGTGAAGGCTAGCAAAAGACTGGGAAGCGACCAACTAGAGAGCGACAACAACCATGTACATGCATTAAAATTAATAAACATTGGATGCAAGCATGAGTAGGATATAATCCACCATGAACATAAATATCATGATGGCTATGTTGATTTTGTTTCAACTACATGCGTGAACATGTGCCAAGTCAAGTCACTTAAATCATTCAAAGGAGGATACCACCCCATCATACCACATCATAATCATCTCAATAGCATGTTGGCATACAAGGTAAATCATTATAACTCATAGCTAATCAAGCATGGCACAAGCAACTATGATCTCTAATTGTCATTGCAAACATGTTTATTCATAATAAGCTGAATCAAGAATGACGGGCTCATCATATTTACAAAAACAAAAAGAGGTCGAGTTCATACCAGCTTTTCTCATCTCAGTCAGTCCATCATATATCATCATAATTGCCTTTCACTTGCACGACCGAACGGTGTGGATAATAATAAGAGTGCACGTGCATTGGACTAAGCTGGAATCTACGAGCATTCAAGAAACAGGAGAAGACAAGGCAATATGGGCTCTGGGTTAAATCAACAATAATGCATATAAGAGCCACTTCAACAATTTAATTATGGTCTTCTCCTACCGACCCCCAAAGAAAAGAAAAGAAATAAACTATTTACACGGGAAAGCTCCCAACAAGCAAAAGAAGAACGGGAAATATTTTTGGGTTTTCTTTTTAATTATTACTACTACAACAGAAAAATAAAAAACTACTAATTTTTTTGTTTTTCTTAAGGTTTAACAAACACACAAGAATAAAGCAGGAAATGGGAAATAAACTAGCATGGATATTACAATGAAAGAGTATGAGCAATGGTATCTAGCAATGAGTGTGTGTGAACATAAATGTAATGTCGGTGAGAAATACGTACTCCCCCAAGCTTAGGATTTTGGCCTAAGTTGGTCTATGGCCACGGCTGGCCTGGCAGATATCCATAATAATAGTTGTTGGGGTCGTACTGCGATGAGGAGGAATAGTTGGGATCATACTGTGATGAAGAAGAAGACTCTAACTGCCACTGGCTGACAGTCATCTCTGGATCCCAAGAATAAACAGATTGTCGTGGGGGCTCATTTTGTGGTTCCTGTTCTGGCTCCTCAGTGGGTGCATGGTTCCGGTAGGCGTGAATAGCCGTCAACGAAACAAGGTATGTGCCTGCAGTCAAATCAAACAAAGAAGGAGTAGGCAGCGTGATAGTCTCAGGATGATGTTTATTAAAAAACAATTGATATCTAAGCTCCCCTGCCCTATTCTTAACAATGAAATCATGTGCTACCATACTTTTATGATCTACATAAACACGGGGCAGGACCTTTTCTTCCTTCTCAGCATGCCTAATAGGTATGTTAAAATGTGCGGCTAGGCATGTAGCATAAATGCCTCCAAAGATGGGGCCCTAAGTACGGTTCATATTTAATCGTCTGGCAATAATACCGCCCATACTAAAAGTGTTATTACTGTATAAACCTTGGAGTAGAATAATTATATCAGGGATACTAAGGTTTCCACAGTTTCCGCGTTCAATTAAACAACGACTAGCAAATAATGCAAAGTAACATAAAACAGGAAAATGTATGCTAGTGATTCATGCATCGGAAACCTTCCTGGTTTCTGCTACAGTGATATTATTAATAAATCCCTCCACATCATCATGGTGTGGTTCTTCTGTCTTGCCCTCAAAAGGGACTAAACAAATACGACAGAAATCAAAAAGTGCCATCTCCTTATGCTCATCATATAAATGAAATTCCACCGTAGGTGGTGAGTTCCTAGGATGAAAATAAAAGTTTTGCACAAAGGTATTTGTGAGTAAGAGATACTGACCGCATTGGTCTTGGAGGAAAGCGGTGAGGCCTGCATTGTGAGCCAATTCATGAAAATCTTCATAGATACCGGCTGCTCTCAAGAAATCATCAGAAGGCCATTCACACTCTCGAATCTCCGCGGTGCGCGGCAAATTATACTTAGGCTTCGGTGCCTTTTCCTTCGATCTATGGCTCGATGAGCCCCTCAATAATCTCCTCATCATTTTCTGAAAAATTCTGAAATTTTAGTAACTTCAAACAAAAGTGAACCAACTTCAATAAAACTGATAGCAACTACTCCTACAAGTGCCTAGAGCCTATATCAAGCATAGAACTACTTGGAACATATAATTGACATGCAAGCTCAAGAACATGGTCACCTATGCAGCACAAATTTGCAAAGAATAGAGCACTAGAACAAAAACTAATTGGACCAATGGAGGAGTCACATACCAAGGAACAATCTCCCCAAGCAGTTTTGCAAGAGGTGCTTTGAGCAAGGAGATCGAAAATCACAGCAAAAGTGGCTGGAACTCATGCTTGAGTTGGTTTTTCGGGTTTGTGTGAGACAGAGGAAGAAGATGGGTGCTGGGATAAGTGGAGGAGAGCCACCGTGGGCCCATGAGGCAGGGGGGCGCGCCCACCACCCTTTGCAGGTGGCAGCTCCTCCCGTGGTAATTTTTGCAAAGTAAATCCTCAAATATTCCCGAAAAAATCATATTAAATTGGCATGGCTTTCTAAGGACTTTTATTTTCGGGATATTTTTATATTGCACGGATAAGTCAGGAAACAGACAGAAAAAAACTATTTTTACTTTGTTTCTACTAAATTACAGAAAATATAAAGAGGGTATAGAAGGTTGTGCTTCTAGTTTCATCCATCTCATGCTCATCAAAAAGAATCCACTAACAAGGTTGATCAGGTCTTGTTAACAAACTCATTCAGATAATCATGAAACCGGAGAAATTTCGAATAACACTAAGTTACCTCAATGGGGATATGCACATTCCCAATAATAAGAATATCATATTTCTTCTTGACAGTAGGAAGAGGGAATTCAAAACCTCCAAATATAATCGATGGAATTTTTCCAATAGAGTTGATACTATGAACTTGAGGTTGTTTGCTCGGAAAGTGTACCGTATGCTCATTACCATTAACATGAAAAGTGACATTGCCTTTGTTGCAATCAATAGCAGCCCCTGCAGTATTAAGAAAAGGTCTTCTAAGAATAATAGACATACTATCATCCTCGGGAATATGAATAATAACAAAGTCCGTTAAAATGGTAATGTTTGCAACCACAACAGGCACGTCCTCACAAATACCGACAGGTATAGCAGTTGATTTATCAACCATTTGCAAAGATATTTCAGTAGGTGTCAACTTATTCAAGTCAAGTCTGTGATATAAAGAGAGAGGCATAACACTAACACCGGCTCCAAGATCACATAAAGCAGTTTTAATATAATTTCTTTTAATGCAGCAAGGTATAGTAGGTACTCCGGGATCTCCAAGTTTCTTTGGTATTCCAGCCTTAAAAGTATAATTAGCAAGCATGGTGGAACTTTCAGCTTCCGGTATCTTTCTTTTATTAGTAATGATATCCTTCATATATTTAGCATAAGGATTTGTTTTGAGCACATCAGTCAATCGCATACGTAAAAAGATAGGCCTAATCATTTCAGCAAAGGGCTCAAAATCCTCATCATCCTTCTTCTTGGATGGTTTCGGAGGAAAAGGCATGGGTTTCTGAACCCAGGGTTCTCTTTCTTTCCCATGTTTCCTAGCAACAAAGTCTCTTTTATCATAACGTTGATTCTTTGATTGTGGGTTATCAAGATCAACAATAGGTTCAATTTCTACATCATTATCATTACTAGGTTGAGCATCATCATGAACATCATCATTAATATTTTTACTAGGTTCATGTTCATTACCAGATTGTGTTTCAGCATCAGACATAGGGATATCATTTGGATTATCTGGTGGTTCAGAAATAGGTTCACTAGAAGTTTGCACAGTTCTATCATTTTTCTTCTTCTTCTTTTTAGAAGAACTAGGAACATCAATATTATTTCTCTGAGAATCTTGCTCGATTCTCTTAGGGTGGCCTTTAGGATACAAAGGTTCCTGAGTCATTCTACCAGTTCTAGTAGCCACTCTAACATCATAATCATTTTTCTTACTATTCATTTCATGGAGCAATTCTTTTTGAGCTTTAAGTACTTGTTCTACTTGAGTGGTAACCATAGAAGCATGTTTGCTAACAAGTTTAAGTTCACCTCTAATATTAGCCATATAATCACCCAAGCATCTAATTTTATAAGCATTCTCTTTTAAATATCTACCAAAATAAGCATTAAAGTCGTCTTGCTTAATCATAAAGTCATCAAACTCATCCAAGCACGGACTAGCAATTTTAGTAGGAGGGACTTCAGCTTTATCATATCTATAGAGAGAATTTACCTTTCCTACCTGTGTCGGGATATCGGGATCAGGAGGTTCTTCAGTAAATAAGTGATCAAGTTCATATGTTTCCTTGACAGGCGGTAGATTAATACCATGTATTTCTTCAATAGGAGGTAAATTCTTAACATCTTCGGCTTTAATACCTTTTTCTTTCATAGATTTCTTTGCCTCTTGCATATCTTCGGGACTGAGAAATAGAACACCTCTCTTCTTCGGAGTTGGTTTAGGAATAGGATCATTAATTGGAGCGGGAGCTGGATCAGGAGGTGCCCAATTATTTTCATTTGTCAACATATTATTCAATAGAATTTCAGCTTCATCCGGTGTTCTTTCCCTGAAAAGAGAACTAGCACAACTATCCAGGTAATCTCTGGAAGCATCGGTTAGTCCATTATAAAAGATATCAAGTATTTCAGGTTTCTTAAGAGGATGATCAGGCAAAGCATTAAGTAACTTGAGAAGCCTCCCCCAAGCTTGTGGGAGACTCTCTTCTTTAATTTGCACAAAATTGTATATTTCCCTCAAAGCAGCTTGTTTCTTCTAAGCAGGGAAATATTTAGCGGAGAAGTAATAAACCATATCCTGGGAACTACGCACACAACCAGGGTCAAGGGAATTAAACCATATCTTAGCATCACCCTTTAATGAGAACGAAAATATTTTGAGTATATAGAGGTAACGTGATCTCTCATTATTAGTGAACAGGGCAGCTATATCATTTAACTTAGTAAGATGTGCCACAACAGTTTCAGATTCATAGCCATAAAACGGATCAGATTCAACCAAGTAATTACATCAAGATCAACAGAGAATTCATAATCTTTATCAGGAACACATATAGGTGAAGTAGCAAAAGCAGGATCGGGTTTCATTTTATCTCTAAGTGATTCTTTGTTCCATTTAATTAATAACCTCTTAAGCTCATATCTATCTCTGCAAGCTAAAGTAGCTAAAGAAGCATCTTGATCAAATAAATAACCTTCAGGAATAACATGCATATTTTCATCATCACTATCATCATCGTATTCAGTTTCATCAATTTCTCTTTCTCTAGCCCTATCAATTTGTTCTTCAAGAAATTCACTAAGGGGCACAGTAGTATCAGGCATAGAAGCAGTTTCATCATAAGTATCATGCATAGTAGAAGTGGCATCATCAATAACATGCGACATATCAGAACGAATAGCAGAAGCAGATGTAGGTGTCGCAAACTTACTCATAACAGAAGGTGAATCAAGTGTAGAGCTAGATGGCAGTTCCTTACCTCCCCTCGTAGTTGAGGGATAGATCTTGGTTTTTGGATCTCTCAAGTTCTTCATAGTGTCCATCAGATATAAATCCCAAGTGACTCAAAGAATAGAGTTATGTTCCCCGGCAACGGCGCCAGAAAAAGGTCTTGATAACCACAAGTATAGGGGATCGCAACAGTTTTTGAGGGTAGAGTATTTAACCCAAATTTATTGATTCGACACAAGGGGAGCCAAAGAATATTCTCAAGTATTAGCAGCTGAGTTGTCAATTCAACCACACCTCGAAACTTAGTATCTGTAGCAGAGTATTTAGTAGCACAGTAATATGATAGTGGTGGTAACGGCAACAAAAGTAAAGACAGCAAAAGTAATGTTTTTCGTATTTTGTAGTGATTGTAACAGTAGCAGCGGGAAAGTAAATAAGCGTAAAGCAGTATATGGAAAACTCATAGGCACCGGATCAGTGATGGATAATTATGCCGGATGCGGTTCATCATGTAACAGTCATAAAATAGGGTGACACAGAACTAGCTCCAGTTCGTCAATGTAATGTAGGCATGTATTCCGTATATAGTCATACGTGCTTATGGAAAAGAACTTGCATGACATCTTTTGTCCTACCCTCCCGTGGCAGCGGGGTCCTATTGGAAACTAAGGGATATTAAGGCCTCCTTTTAATAGAGAACCGGAACAAAGCATTAACACATAGTGAATACATGAAATCCTCAAACTATGGTCATCACCGGGAGTGGTTTCGATTATTGTCACTTCGGGGTTGCCGGATCATAACACATAGTAGGTGACTATAGACTTGCAAGATAGGATCTAGAACTCTCATATATTGATGAAAACATAATAGGTTCAGATCTGAAATCATGGCACTCGGGCCCTAGTGACAAGCATTAAGCATAGCAAAGTCATAGCAACATCAATCTCAGAACATAATGGATACTAGGGATCAAACCCTAACAAAACTAACTCGATTACATGATAAATCTCATCCAACCCATCACTGTCCAGCAAGCCTATGATGGAATTACTCACGCACAGCAGGTGAGCATCATGAAATTGGTGATGGAGGATGGTTGATGATGATGACGACGACAAATCCCCCTCTCCGGAGCCCCGAACGGACTCCAGATCAGCCCTCCCGAGAGGTTTTAGGGCTTAGCAGCGGCTCTGTATCGTAAAACGCGATGATTTCTTCTCTCTGTTATTTTTCTCTCTGAAAGCAAATATATATAGTTGGAGTTGGCGACGGAGGTCAACAGGGGGCCCACGAGGTAGGTGGGCGCGCCCTAGGGGGGGCGCCCCCCACCCTAGTGGAAAGGGTGTGGGCCCCCTGGTCTTCATATTTGGCGAGTATTTTTTTATTAGTTTTTCTAAGGTATTCCGTGGAGTTTCAGGACTTTCCGAGAATATTTTCTTTCTGCACATAAAACAACACCAAGGTAATTCTGCTGAAAACAGCGTCAGTCCAGGTTAGTTCCATTCAAATCATACAAGTTAGAGTCCAAAACAAGGTCAAAAGTGTTTGGAAAAGTAGATACGACGGAAACGTATCAGGGTCCAACCATGTCAAGCCCCCAGACCGCGAAGGGCCACGTAATGGGGATGGTTTGGAGGGTGGTGGGTGGCATGTGGCTTTGATTTGCAAAAAGCAGGCAACCGGTGCAGCGTTGGACCAAGTCATGTGCATTTGCCCAGGCCATTGGCCAATAGAATCCTGTACGGAAGGCCTTGCTTACAAGAGCCCGGGCTGCGGCGTGGTGACCGCCGAGTCCGGCGTGAAGAATTTCTGCCAAAAGGTTCCGCCCTTCCTCTTCGGAGATGCACCTTTGAAGGACTCCAGTAGTGCTTTTTTATACAGTTCTCCCTCATGGACCTTGTAGGCCTTAGATCGCTGCACTATGCAGCGTGCCTCATTTGGTCCTCCGGAAGTTCCTGCCTAGTTAGGTAGGCCAGGAATGGTTCTGTCCACGGGGCTATGATGGCCATTATTACATGGGCTGAAGGTGTTCTTTCAGTGGCAGAGCCTCTGATTATGTCAGAGTGTTCGGTATCGAGTGTTGTGGCCGGGTCCGGACTAACATTGCCGGTGTTCCCCTCCCGTACCACGGATGGCTTAAACAACATCTCTAAAAAGATGTTAGGGGGACCGCATCGCGTTTTGCGCCGATGCGGGCGAGGATATCCGCCGCCTGATTGTTTTCCGGAGCCACATGGTGAAATTCGAGACCATCGAACTGGGCTGACATCTTTAGGATGGCGTTACGATAAGCCGCCATCTTCGGATCCTTGGCATCAAAGTCTCCATTTATTTGGGATATTGCGAGGTTCGAATCCCCATGCACCTCCAGGCACTGAATGCCCATGGAAACTGCCATCCGAAGTCCACGTAACAGGGCTTCGTATTTGGCTGCATTGTTGGAGTCTGTATACAGTATCTGCAGTATGTATTGAACTGTATCTCCAGTTGGGGACGTCAGGACGACGCCAGCCCCCAGTCCAGCCAGCATTTTGGAGCCGTCGAAGTGCAAAATCCAATTGGAGTATGCACCGTACTCTTTAGGGAGCTCGGTTTCCGTCCATTCGGCGACAAAGTCGGCCAATACTTGCGATTTAATGGCTCGCCGAGGTTTGTATGTTATGTCGAACTGGAGGAGCTCAATGGCTCATTTGGAAATCTGGCCCGTGGCATCGCGGTTGTTTATAACATCATTGAGTGGCACCTTTGAGGCTAATGTAATCGAACACTCTTGAAAGTAGTGTCGTAGTTTCCGGGATGCCATGAATACCGCATAGGCTATCTTTTGATAATGTGGGTACCGTGATTTGCATGGAGTGAGGACAGTGGATACATAATATACCGGCTTTTGAAGAGGGAATTTATGTCCGTCCGCTTCTCGTTCGACGATGAGCACTGCACTTACAACTTGATGAGTTGCCGCAATGTATAATAGCATTGGTTTGCCGATGTTTGGCGTGGCCAGGATTGGGTTGGTTGCCAGTATGGATTTTATTTCTTCCAATCCGGCTGTGGCAGCGTCCGTCCACTCGAAGTGTTCAGTGCGCCGAAGGAGGCGATAAAGGGGTAATGCCTTTTCTCCTAAGCGGGAGATAAAGTGACTTAGAGCCGCCACACATCCAGTTAACTTCTGGATTTGTTTGAGGTCTGTTGGGGTAGCCAACTGTGACAAAGCTCGGATTTTGGCCGGGTTAGCTTCAATACCTCTACTGGAGACAATGAAACCCAGGAGTTTTCCGGCTGGTATGCCGAAATCGCATTTTTCCGGATTGAGGTTGATGTCATATGTTTGGAGGTTGTCGAATGTGAGCCTCAAGTCGTCTATCAGAGAGTCGATGCATTTGGTTTTGACGACCACATTGTCTATGTATGCCTCTATAGTTTTGCTGATTTGTTTCTCCAGACATGTCTGAATCATGCACTGATATGTTGCGCCGGCGTTTTTGAGCCCAAAAGGCATTATGTTGAAACAGAAGGGACCGTATGGTGTGATGAATGCCATTGCGGCTTGGTCGGACTCCGCCATCTTGATTTGGTGGTAACCGGAGTATGCGTCGAGGAAACACAACGACTCGTATCCTGCAGTAGCATCCATGATTTGATCGATGCGGGGGAGGGGGAAGGGATCCTTTGGGCAAGCTTTCTTGAGGTCCTTGAAATCGACACAAAGGCGCCAGGATTTATCCTTCTTTGGTACCATCACCAGGTTTGCTAGCCAGTCCGGGTGTTTTATTTCTCTGATGAATCCGGCCTCCAATAACTTGGCTGGTTCCTCTCCCATGGCCTGTCTCTTAGGTTCGAAGAAACGCTGAAGAGCTTGCTTGACCGGCTTGAATCCCTTTAGGATATTGAGGCTATGCTCGGCCAGCCTGCGTGGGATTCCTGGCATGTCTGTGGGATGCCAGGCGAATATGTCCCAATTCTCGCGCAGGAACTCTTGTAGTGCGGCATCCACGGCAGGGTTTAACTGTGCCCCGATGGAGGCTGTTTTTGTATGGTCCGTTGGGTGGACATGGAATTTGATTATTTCATCCGCTGGTTTAAAAGAGGTGGACTTGGATCTCTTGTCGAGTATCGCGTCATCCCTGTCCACTTTGGAGCATAGCGTGGTTATTCCTTGGTCGAGAGGGCTTCGGATAATGCCTCGAGGGCCAGTGCGGCTGTTTTGTTTTTGGCGCGGAGTGCTGTGTTCGGATCACTGGCAAGAGTGATGATTCTGTTGGGCCCGGGCATTTTGAGCTTCATGTACCCATAATGGGGTACGACTTGGAAGATCGTGAATGCCTCACGTCCTAAAAGGGCATGGTATCCACTGCTAAACGGGGCCACTTGAAATGTAATTTCTTCGGACCTATAGTTCTCTGGCGTATCGAATACCACATCTAGTGTGATTTTCCCAGCACATCGTGCTTCCCGATTGGGTATGATTCCTCTGAAGGTTGTGCTACTTTGCTCAATGTTGTTCCAGTCTATTTCCATTTTTTGAAGAGTTTCCTCATAGATGAGGTTTAATCTGCTGCCGCCGTCCATGAGTAGTTTGGTGAGTCGAAAGCCGTCCACGATTGGACTGAGGACCAGTGCGGCTAGTGCTCGGGCTGTTCGGAATTTAGGTTCATCGCTGGCATTGAAGGTCATAGCCGTGTCACTCCATGGATTTATTGCTGCTACCTGGCAGATTTCGGCCATGCTGCGGAGTGTTCGCTTGCGCCTATTATTTGACGCGAAGGTCTCAAAGACTGTTAACACCGTATTGTTATCCACGGGATGGTGCTCTGTGGCATTTGGGATAAGAAGATCCTCACCACTTTTGGCCACCTGTCGGAGTATCCAACATGCTCTAAGGCTGTGCGTTGGTATTGTATCCACTGTGCTATGAATTTTGCAGGGTCCATTTAGCCATCCCTCCAATACAGTTCCGTGCCCTGTAGAGGGTTTTTGCTTCTTTGTAATGAACTCGGGTGTCTTATGATAGTGCACCCTTTTACCACGGACTGGGTACATATACGGAGCCGGATTATCCCAAAATTTCATTTCGGTTTTCCAGGCGCTTTCTATTGCACAGTACTTTTGTACTATGGACGCCAAGTCGGCGAAGCATGATATGTCACGGCGACTTATGGCGTTAAGGATTCCCTTGTCCGTGCAGTTATTGTAGAAAAGTGAGATTGCGTCTTCCTCGCGGTAGTCCTTAACCTTGTTCATCCCAAGGAGAAATCTGGCCCAATAATGATGTACTATTTCATGGGGCTCTTGCCTAATGTGGGAAAGATTGTTTATGTCTAGGTGGGTGGGTGGATTTGAGTCCGGACCCCTACCCGATCTGAGACCCAGGGGCCGAGGGGTTTCCGATCTTGGAAGTTCTGATTCCAGTATGTTACCCAATGAGTCTGGCCCGCTGCCTGACTCTAGGTTCAAGGTTTGGGTGATATCCTCCCGTAAACGGGTATCCAGCTCAGAGAGCTCAGGAATTCGGACATAGTTAGTCTTCATGATAGAGGGAGAATTTCCGCATTGTTCCTCCACCACCGCAACATGATGGGTGACCGGTGGAGAGTTAATCTGCCTTCGATCAGGTTTAAGCCCAATCCGATCATAGTTCGTAGCGACTCCCAAGGCAGCGATGCGATCCAAGAGTTCGTTTAGGGAGGAGAGATCCATTAGATCCATCTGCTCGGCGAATTCCGAGCCGATGTGGAGGCTGTTTTTGATTACCCGAGAAGTCATCGTCGGTGCAGCGGCCAAACAGGCGGTCATGACGAAACTGCCTAGCCGGAGAGTTTGGCCGACAGCCAGAGCTCCCCCAGCGGTAATGTTGTTTTTAACAACGAGATGAGGCATCCTTCCTTACGGCGACGTCACGGAGGAACTCTCAATGAGAGCACCAATGTCGGTGTCAAAACTGGTGGATCTCGGGTAGGGGGTCCCAAACTGTGCGTCTAAGGCGGATAGTAACAGGAGGTAGGGGGCACGATGTTTTACCCAGGTTCGGGCCCTCTGGATGGAGGTAAAACCCTACGTCCTGCTTGATTTATTCTTGATGATATGAGTATTACAAGAGTTGATCTACCACGAGATCGGAGAGGCTAAACCCTAAAAGCTAGCCTATGGTATGATTGTCTGTTGTCCTACGGACTAAAACCCTTCGGTTTATATAGACGCCAGAGGGGGCTAGGGTTACATAAGGTCGGTTACAAAGGAGGAGATATACATATCCGTATCGCCTAGCTTGCCTTCCACGCCAAGTAGAGTCCCATCCGGACACGAGACGAAGTCTTCAATCTTGTATCTTCATAGTCCAATAGTCCGGCCAAAGGATATAATCCGGCTATCCGGATACCCCTAATCCAGGACTCCCTCACAGCTCAGTCCTCTTCTTCAATTCAAGTGGCAACTAAGCAACATAAGTTCTGGTTGCCTCCTCCTCCTCCGTTCTGTCAGCCCTACCAGCAGAAGAGTAAAGGTGGAAATGGATCTTCCCACCCACCCAACCCAGGCTATCGGAATAAAGCTCAGTCTCATACTCCAAGGTCAAGTGCTCCTTATCACCGCCCGCTCTCAGGGGTTACTTGCAACAAGTGTCAGCAGAAAGGGCACTATGCAAACAAATGCTTCAACCACATGCGCCTTCTGCCTCCTCCTCCCGTGAGATCTGCCAGCAATGCAATGGTCAAGCATAATCCCAAGCATGCTAAGGTCAACTTGATGAACACAGCTCAGGCAGAGGATTCTTCAGAAGTGATCATGGGTAACCTTCCAATTAACTCCATTCCTGCTAAAGTCTTATTTGATACTGGTGCATCGCATTGTTTCATGTCAATACCGTTTTTTGCCAAACATGACTTCAACACTTCACTTTTGGTTAAACCCATGGTTGTCTTTTCTCCGGGTAAACGTTTGATCTCTAGCATGATAGCTCCTGATGTGTCAATCGAGACAAGCGACTATAGATTTCTAGCTTCTCCAATTGTTCTTTGTGACTCTGATATTGATCTAATTCTCGGCATGGACCCGCTTTCTAAGCACAAGGCTTAGCTTGATTGTGCGGCCAGGCAGATTCAATTGACACGCTCGTCTGAGGATGTGATCATCTATGCCGCTCACGACGAAACCATTTAGCTGTTTTCTCTCAATGAGAAGGGCGAGTTGAATGTCATCTCTCAGATTCCAGTCGTTTGTGAGTATCAAGACGTCTTTCCAGAAGAGCTTCCAGGAATGCCTCCTCACCGGCCAGTTGAATTCGTTATCGATCTTGAGCCTGTCACAAAACCTGTTAGCAAGCGTCCTTACAAGCTTGGACCAGAAGAGTTGAAGGAGTTGAAGAAACAACTCGATGAACAAGAGCGTATGGGTCTGATCAGACCGAGTTCATCTCCATGGGGTTGTGGTGTTCTTTTTGTCAAGAAGAAGGATGGCACGGAATGAATCTGCGTCGACTACGGCCCATTGAACAAGAAGACAATAAAGAACAAGTACCCACTTCCCAACATCAATGAGATTTTCGAGCAACTTAAAGGTGCCCAAGTATTCTCCAAGCTTGACCTCAGTATGGGTTATCATCAGATTCGCATTCGTGAACTAGATATTCCCAAGACAACATTCAAAACAAGCTATGGTTCTTATGAATATACTGTCATGTCTTTCGGCCTTGTCAATGCTCCTCCAACGTTCTCTCACATGATGAACTTCATCTTCAACCCTTACACAAATGATTTCGTCCTGGTGTATCTCGATGATATTTTGGTCTTTTCCAAGAATAAGGAGGATCATGCCAAGCATTTGAGATTGGTACACGACAAACTCAGAGAACATCAATTCTATGCGATGTTTTCAAAGTGTGAGTTTTGGCTTGATGAGGTTCTCTACCTTGGCCATATCATCTCCGCCAAGGGCATAGTTGTTAATACTGAGAAGGTCTCTGCAATTGTGAATTGGGAACCGCCTCAGTATGTCAAGCAGCTCTGTTGTTTCCTTGGGCTTGCAAGCTATTGTCGAAGATTCATTGAGAATTAATCTAAGATTGCAAAGCCTCTTTCCAACCTCCTCCAGAAGCATGCCAAGTATGTGTGGACGCCTGAATGTGACATTGCTTTAAACACCCTCAAAGAGAAGCTAGTTATAGCTCCTGTTTTGACTCCTCCTGATGAATCCAAACCGTTTGAGGTTTTCTGTGATGCCTCCCTGCAAGGTCTCGGTGCTGTGTTAATGCAAGAGAAGAAAGTTGTGGCCTATACCTCTTGTCTGTTGAAGCGCAACGAAAAGAACTACCCCACTCACGACCTCGAGTTGGCAGCAGTTGTCCATGCTCTATTAACTTGGAGACATCTCTTGTTGGGAAGGAAAGTGGACATCTTCACGGATCATAAGAGCCTCAAGTACATCTTCACTCAAACCAACCTCAACCTCAGGCAGACTCGTTGGGTAGAAATGATTCAAGAATACAATCGGAGTATTGAATATACTCCAGGCAAGGCCAATGTCGTTGCAAATGCTTTGAGCAGGAAGGCTTACTGCAACAACTTAATTTGCAAGCCCTTCCAATCGGACCTTTGTGAAGCTTTCCGCAAACTGAATCTCCAAGTTGTTCCCCAATGCTTTCTTGCCAACCTCCAAGTCTCTCCTACTTTGGAAGATCAAATTCGTGAGGCACAACTTCTTAATGCCATGATGGAGGTGAAAAATGGGATTGCCAAGAGCCAACCCAAGTACAAGTGCTATCGCCTTGATGACAAAGATACTCTATTCTTCGAGGATCGAATTGTGGTTCCTAAGGGTGATCTACGTAAAGTCATTATGAACGAGGCGCACAATTCCCTTCTACCCATTTATCCTGGAAGTACGAAGATGTACCATGACCTCAAGCAGTCGTATTGGTGGACTCGAATGAAGCGAGAAATTGCTCAGTTCGTGAATGAATGTGATGTCTGCAGAAGAGTGAAAGCAGAACACCAACGGCCAGCTGGTCTCCTCCAACCTCTTGACATTCCAGAATGGAAGTTTGACCATATTGAGATGGACTTCGTGACTAGATTTCCCAAGTCCAAGCATGGAAATGGTGCCATCTTCATTGTCATTGACAAGCTCACTAAAGTGGCTCATTTTCTTCCTATCAAAGAATCTATCACAGCAGCTCAGTTTGCAGAGCTATACACCTCCAGGATTGTCTCCTTGCATGACATTCCGCAATTGATATCTTCAGATCATGGAAGCATCTTCACTTCTAAGTTCTGGGACTCCTTCCAGAAGGGCATGGGCACCAACATTCGGTTCAGCACAGCCTTCAATCCTCAAACAAGTGGACAAGTCGAGCGAGTCAATCAAATTCTTGAAGATATGCTCAGGGCTTGTGTCTTTTCCTTTGGTATGAAGTGGGAAGATTGTCTTCCATATGCCGAGTTCTCCTACAACAACAGTTTCCAAGCGAGTTCGTACAAGGCCCCATTCGAGATTCTCTATGGCAGAAAGTGTCGTACTCCTCTTAATTGGTCAGAGACTGGTGAACGCCAACTTCTTGGCAATGACTTAATCACAGAAGCTGAAGAAATGTGTAAAGTCATCCGCGAAAATCTCAAAGCCGCACAATCACGCCAGAAGAGTTACTATGATAGCAAGCATCGTCACCTGGCTTTCGAGATCGGAGACCATGTCTACATCCGCATCTCTCCAAAGAAAGGCACTCGTCACTTCGGTATCAAAGGGAAGCTTTCCCCTAGATACGTGGGTCCTTTCAAGGTCATTGGCAAAAGAGGCGATCTCGCCTATCAACTGTAGCTTCCGTCCAACTTCGCAAATGTGCACGATGTGTTTCACATGTCACAGCTTCGCAAGTGCTTCAAGACTCCTGACTGCACCATCAACTTCGAAGAGATTGATCTCCAAGAAGACCTGTCTTATGATGAGCATCCCGTTGCTATTCTTGAAGAAACTGAGCGCGAGACTCGCAACAAGTCTATCAAATTCCTGAAAGTGAAGTGGTCACATCATTCCGACCGAGAAGCCACCTGGGAATGCAAGGATCACCTCTGTTCTGAATATCTGGAGTTCTTTTAGTCCTAGATCTCGGGACGAGATCCTTTCATAGTGGTGGAGTGTTGTAACGCCCCGGATGTAACTTGCCATATTTGTACTCCGACTTTGCCATTTTCGGCTTTAAGTTATGAGATTCCCTTCGTGGTTGGGTTTGTCTTCATTTTGCATTTTGTTCATGTCATGCATTTCATATCATGTCATCATGTGCATCGCATTTTCATACGTGTTCGGCTCATGCCTCCGAGCATTTTCCCCGTTGTCCGTTTTGCAATCCGACACTCCCACGTGCTCTGGCATCCCCCTTTTGTCTCTTTTCGTGAGCGGCTAGTAAACGTTCTCGGAATGGAACGAGATTTTCCAAGCGGCCTTGGTGCACCACCGGTAGACCGCGTGTCAAATTTCGTGTCATTTGGAGTCTGTTTGATGCTCCAACAGTTAACCGGGGAACCGTAAAGGCCTCGTGTGTGTTGCATCCCAACTCCTCTCCAAAACGGCCCAATAACCCTTCCAAACCACTCCCATGTACTCCGCCATCGGATCACGATCGCGTGCGCGAAAACTACACTCCATTTGGACACTCCTACCTCCTCCTAGCTATATAGATGTGACCCCCTCCGAATTTTTCGGGTCCAAACCCTAGTCTAGCTCCTCCCGCCGCCACCGGACATGTCCGGCCTCGCCGGACGGGAGCCACCGCCGCCCGCGGCCAATCAGGCCTCGCCACCTGTCGCCTCCGCCGCCACCCTACGCCGTCGGCCTGCAGGCCCGGAGCGGGCCCTCCAAGCCCGCACCGCCCTCGCGCCTCCTCCCGTGCGCCCCGCCGACAATCGCCCGCGTCACCTCCCGCGCCGTACCCGGATTAGGCCCGCGGGGCCCGTCCGCCGCCCGCGCCTCCCTGCGGCTCCCCGTGGCTCCTCGCGCCCGTCGCCGCCCGGGAGCTTCACCGCCACCTCGCCCGCTGCTCGCCACCACCTTACCTGCCACCTCACCGTCGGTCGCCGCCCCACCGTCGCGAGCCCCGCCGCCGAGCCGGAGATCTGCCGTCGCCCGTGGCCTCCGGCTCCACGCACCTTCCCGCCTCTTCTCTGGCCAGATCCAGCCACGGGAGGGCCGGATCCGGTGAGGCGCAACTCCGGCGACCACTGCCTCCCTCTTCTCCGGCCAGCTCCTTCCGGCTAACCTTGGATTGCGTGCAAACCCTAGATCCCGTTGACTTTTGCGAGGTCGTTTTCCCACTAAGTTTTTCCCCCTCATGTTTTTATGCCCCTGTTCATTGCATCATAACTCCATGACCGTAGATCTGTTTCATGTGCATGATATATCAAAATGTTCATTGGGAGATGCTCTTCATTTCATTCCATTGTGACATGCTTGTTTGAGTCCATCGGGATGCCCAAATCATTGCTGCAAGAGTGCTATAAATTGTTATTTGATGTTACTTATCAGAGTATGTTGATTTGTCATTTTTGTCACATTTGTTGTGTGCATGTTATGGGCATGAGCTCTTCATGTGTTTTTATCTATGCCATGCCATCTTTGCAAGGGTGTTTGCCATGTATTTTTTGATCAATGTGGTGACTAGCACAAGAATGCAAAGTAGCCTTCGTGATATTGCTGATTTCATGGACTTAGGATTTTGCTAAGTCCTTGCTCTGCTGTTATTTTTATGCCATGTAAACATGATGCTACAGTGAGATCCATGATTGTTTTCAGTACCTTCAGTAAGGATGATTTGGAAATATGGTTATGCTCTATCCATCCAGGCCCCTTTTTGCAATTATGGAGTGCCCTAGCATGTCTTAATCTTGGTCTACGTTTGCTATAAAATGTTCCTGGCAGATTGTTTACATGTTAATCAATATTGCCATGGTTGTTGTAGTTGATCCATGCATGCTATGAACTTGCTCTTGCCATGGTTAGCTTCATGAACATGTCTTCTTGCTGATGCTATGCTTTTTTTGTCATGCAATGCCTTGTGGTGAGTGAATCGAGCTCGCAAAGATGCCTTCATAACTCTGTTTATGCCATGCTTAGTTTTTTGCCAAGTCTGAATCTGTTTATAAAACTTGCTATGTTTACATGGGTGCCATCATATCTTCTGTGCCATTTTGGCTCAGGGCCAGTAAGGGACTTTTGTTCTATGCATCTAGTAGATTCATGCCATGCCTTTGTTTGCTACGATATGTTCCTGTAGCAAGTTGTTTGCTTTCTCTAAACATTGCTTCCTGATGTTATTCCTGGCATGTTAGTATTTTCACCAAGTCTGTGAAGCTGATATCTTTTGCATTTTTGCCATGCTTGTTTGAACCTGTTATAGTTTGATTTAGCCATAGCTCAGTGTTCATGTTTTGTCAAGAATCTTGAATAGACCAGTACCATGTGCTTTGTTCCTATGTTGGAGTGCAGTAGTTTTTTCTTGTTGCATTCTAAATGGCATCGTGCTGTTAATCGCAGAATTGTAACATCCTTGTTTTGCTTGCCATTTGCAAACCGTGCATCCGATTCCAGTGGTCTTTATATCGATTTCGACCGAAATCATCTCATCATTCCAGCAGCAAACTTGGTTTGCCAAGTTGATGTTGGGTTCAATCTTTCCCTTCCGAAGCACACATATGCATTGCGTATCATGTCTCGCATGTCATGCCATGTTTTGCATCATGTTGTTTGTGCATTGCACCGTGGTTTATTATTGTTCCGTTGCTTGGGTTCTTGCCTTGGATAAATCCAGGAGACGAGTACATGATCGAGGAACCTATTGAGTACGCTAACGAGGAGCAAGCTTTTGTCAACTCTGAGAAATTTGCAGGCAAGATGACCATACCGTCGAAATCACTTCTATCTTTGCTTGCTAGTTGTTCGCTCTATTGCTATGCCGCGATACCTACCACTTGCTATATCATGCCTCCCATATTGCCATGTCAAGCCTCTAACCCACCTTTCCTAGCAAACCGTTGTTTGTCTATGTTACCCCTTTGCTCAGCCCCTCTTATAGTGTTGCTAGTTGCAGGTGAAGATGAAGTTTGTTCCATGTTGGAACATGGATATTGTTGCGATGTCATTCTTATATCTTGTTTACTTTAATGCATCTATATACTTGGTAAAGGGTGGAAGGCTCGGCCTTATGCCTGGTGTTTTGTTCCACTCTTTCCGCCCTAGTTTCCGTCATACCGGTGTTATGTTCCTTGATTTTGCGTTCCTTACGTGGTTGGGTGTTATGGGAACCCCTTGACAGTTCGCCTTGAATAAAACTCCTCCAGCAAGGCCCAACCTTGGTTTTACCATTTTCCTACCTACCACCATATACCTTTCCCATGGGTTCTACAAACTCAAGGGTCATCTTTATTTTTAAACCCCCCCGGGCCAGTGCTCCTCTGAGTGTTGGTCCGAAATGGGCAACCTGCGGGGCCACCTCGGGGGAACTCGAGGGTTGGTTTTACTCGCAGCTTGACCTATCCGGTGTGCGCTGAGAACGAGATACGTGCGACTCCTATCGGGATTTGTCGGCACATCAGGCGGCTTTGCTGGTCTTGTTTTACCATTGTCGAAATGTCTTGTAACCGGGATTCCGAGACTGATCGGGTCTTCCCGCGAGAAGGAATATCCTTCGTTGACTGTGAGAGCTTGTGATGGGCTAAGTTGGGACACCCCTGATGGGTTTTGAACTTTTGAAAGTCATGCCCACGGTTATGGGCAAATGGGTATTTGCTAATGTCCGGTTGTAGAGAACTTGACACATAACTTAATTAAAATGAATCAACCACATGTGTAGCCGTGATGGTATCTTTTCGGCAGAGTCCGGGAAGAGAACACAGTCTTGTGTTATGCTTGAACGTAAGTAGCTTCAGGATCCCTTCTTGATCGTTATTAGCTTCTCGACCGTGCTTTTCTTCTCTTCTCGCTCTATTTTGCGTAAGTTAGCCACCATATATTCTAGTACTTGCTGCAGCTCCACCTCACCACCTTTCCTACCTTAAGCTTAAATAGTCTTGATCTCGCAGGTGTGAGATTGCTGAGTCCCGGTGACTCACAGATACTTCCAAATAGATGTAGGTGCCGATGATGCCAGTGTAGGGGACGCTACCAAACTCAAGTGGGAGTTCGACGAGGATTCGTGCCGTTTCTATGTTTCTTTTCTGGATGATCAGTAGAGGAGCCCAGTTGGGGCGATCGGGGATCTAGCACTTGGGGTTGTCCTCCTATATTTTGGTTCCGTAGTCGGACCTTGATTGTATTCTGGATGATGTATGATATATTTATGTATTGTGTGAAGTGGCGATTGTAAGCCAACTCTTTATCCTGTTCTTATTCAGTACATGGGATGTGTAAAGATTACCCCTCTTGTGACATTCCTACCATGCGGCTATGCCTCTAAGTCGTGCCCCGACACATGGTGGGTGTTACATCGTCCTCGGCGGCTGACCTAGCTACGCCGTGCGAATGACGAAACAGAGAGGGGGAATGATTGCGGGGCTCACAGCGGATCCGGCGGAGGCGTCAGCAAGCTCGGGGGAGGTCCAACGTGGGCGGAACAACGACGATGATCTCAAGAGGCCGGCGATGAAGACGACAGCGGTGACGACGATACGTTGCTTCCCCGGTTGCTTGGCCCGTCGAGGACGTAGAAGACGTCGTGGCGGAGTTCTCTGGCACAGAGAGAGGTCGAGTGGGAGGCGGTGGCTGCGGCTACGGCGAACGGCGGAGATGGCAGTGCTCGGCCATCGCGCGAGAGAGCGAGGGAGAGGAGGGGAGGATTAATAGAGGAGGTGGGCGTGATCCAGACGCAAGGGGAGCTTATCCACCCGTCCAGACGTCGGCAAAAGCAGGAGGTGGCGCAGCGCGTGTGTGCGCGCGACGACCACGCGCCCCTGGCCTCCTGGCGAGAGGTTGGGGGTGACTGCCGCTGGCCAGTCGGCTGGGCCGGCACAGTGCCAGGCCAGCAAGTGGCCCAGGTAAGTCAAGGTAGTTCCTCCTATTCTATTTTGTTTTCATTTTCTATTTCTGACATTTGTTTTAATTTGCTTTTGAACCAAATCAATTTTACTACTTCTGAGAAATTTTGCAGGGACTAACAGAACTATTACAAAGCCCCTCAAAATTTCCCATAATTATTGGATCATATTTAAAATATATCAAATA
This sequence comes from Triticum aestivum, assembly GCF_018294505.1. NCBI lineage: Eukaryota > Viridiplantae > Streptophyta > Magnoliopsida > Poales > Poaceae > Triticum > Triticum aestivum. The sequence goes on from NC_057806.1 coordinate 489,522,266, forward strand.
GGAATCTAATGCAAATAGTTATTGAATTAATTCCAAATGCCCAAAATAAATATTTTTGGGCTCCTGAAAATATTGGTTTGAATTTTAACTCTGGCCAATATCTTCAGAGAGAAACAGGAACATTTTCTTGGACCTATTTGGAGCAATTTTTATCTTGATCATTTTCAAAAATGATTTCTGAGGCTTTCACATATCCCCAATTTAAAATTTGAATCGAATTTAGACATGATGCAAACATGAAGGCTAGCCTAGGTCATACCAGAACTAGGGATGTGACAACTCACCCCCACTCAGAAGAATCTCGTCCCGAGATTCTGGAGTCAGCTGAAAGAAAGTGGGGTACTCAAATCGAAGACGATCTTTTCGCTCCTAGGTGGCTTCTTTCTCAGAGTGATGAGACCACTGAACCTGAAGAAACTTGATGTTTTGACATCGAGTGACACGCTCTGCTTGATCACGAATGCGAACAGGGTACTCTCGATATGTGAGGTTATCTTGGAGATCAAGCATTTCATGGTCCACTCCGCGGATGGGATCCGAGAAGCAACACCTGAGTTGAGAGACGTGGAAGACATCATGTACTCGAGAAAGATGTGGGGGTAGTTCCAATTGGTAGGCAACCTCTTGTTTAGCAAGAATGCGAAAAGGACCAATGTAACGAGGGGCCAACTTGCCCTTGATACCGAAACGATGGGTACTCTTCAAAGGAGTAACCCGAAGGTAAGCCTTGTCGCCAACTTCATAAGCCACTTCCTTATGATGACGGTCATATTGGCTCTTTTGACAAGATTGGGCTGTTTTCAAATTCTCACGAATGACGCGAACTTGCTCTTCTGCCTCCTGGATCATATCCGGTCCAAAGAATTGTCTTTCACCGGTTTATGACCAGTTCAAAGGTGTTCGACATCTTCGTCCATATAGAATATCGAAAGGAGCTTTCTTGAGACTGGATTGGTAGATATTGTTATAAGAAAACTCGGCAAAGGGAAGACACTTCTCCCCATCCATACCGAATGATATAACGCAAGCTCTAAGTATGTCTTCGAGAATTTGGTTGACCCTTTCCACCTGACCACTTGAGTCAGGGTGGAAAGCGGTACTGAAGGAAAGATGGGTTCCCATGGCCGTTTGGAAACTCTCCCAGAAATGAGAAGTGAAAAGATTACCACGGTCTGAATTGATCTCTAGTGGAACACGCTGAAGTGACACTATTTGAGAAATATATAAGTCAGCGAGCTGAGTAGCAGTGATACTTTCTCGAACAGGTAGGAAGTGAGCCACTTTGGAAAGATGATCAATGACTACGAAGATAGCATTATTCCCTCTCTTGGTCCTGGGAAAGCCGGTGATGAAGTCCATACCAACTTTATCCCATTTCCACTAGAAAGTAGCTAGAGGCTGAAGGGTGCCAGCAGGTCTCTGATGCTCTGCCTTAACACGACAACAAACGTCACAATTAGCAATGAACTGGGCAATTTCTCTCTTCACCCTAGTCCACTAGAACCTCTGGCGTTGGTCCTGATACATCTTAGTACTACCGGGATGAATCGTGAGAGCAGATTCATGCGCCTCCTTAAGGATCAGTTTTCACAGATGTTGATTCTTGGGAACCACCAAAACACCTCGATCATCCATAGAGAAACATCCACCAACTCCCTTCTTAATGTTTCTCTTGATGCGGATAACAGCCTTATCAAACTTCTGGTCAGTAATGATCTGATCCTCAAGGGTAGGTTTCGTCACCAAGGTAGAAAGGAATCCGTGAGGAGCAATATGAAGGTTAAGCTTACTTAATTCCTCATGGAGAAGTGGTTGGCCCTGCTGCAACATGAGATTGTTGTAATAGGACTTACGACTTAGTGCATCAGCCATGACATTGGTCTTGACTGGGGTGTAAGTAATCCCTAAGTCGTAATCTGAGATCAACTCCAACCAACGTGTTTGCCGGAGGTTCAAATCAGGTTGGGTGAAGATATACTTGAGACTCTGGTGATCATTGTAGATCTCAGAACGTTTACCAAGAAGGTAATGTCGCCAGGTCTTAAGTGCATAGACTATGGCTGCAAGCTCTAGATCATGTGTAGGATAATTCTCCTCATGTGGGTGCAACTATCAAGATGCATAGGCAATCACATGACGATCTTGCATAAGAATGCAACCTAGTCCCTGTCGTGAGGCGTCGCAATAGATAACAAAGTCCTTAGTGAAATCCGGTGGCACAAGTATGGGAGCAGAAGTCAGGCATCTTTTTAGTTCCTGAAAACTATGCTCACACTATGGGGGCCACTCAAACTTTTTATCCTTCTTGAGAAGTTCTGTGAGAGGTTTGGCCACTTTGGAGAAGTTCTTAACGAAGCAGCGACAATAACTAGATAGACCAAGGAAACTACTAAGTTGTTTAACCATTTCAGTCGGAGTCCAGTCAAGAACGTCCCAAACTCTCTCGGGATTGACATCAATGCCCTTACCAGAGATTACGTGGTTGAGATAGGTCACTTCTGGCAACCAAAATTTGCACTTGGAGAACTTGGCATAAAGGTGGTGCTCTCTGAATTTTTCTAGCACAAGTCTAAGATGTTCGGCATGCTCTTCCTTATTCTTCGAGTAAATAAGAATGTCATCAAGGTAAACCACGACGAACTTATCTAAGTACTACATGAAGATTGAGTTCATCAAGCGGGAGAATGTGGCTGGAGCATTGGTTAGTCCAAAGGACATAACGGTGTACTCGTACTATCCATAACGAGTGACAAAAGCCGTCTTAGGAATGTCCCCGTTTCTGATCTTGATTTGGTGGTAGCCTAACCTCAAATAAATCTTGGAAAAGACTTAGGATCTAGCAAGCTAATCATATAGGTCATTGATCCTAGGGAGCGGATACTTTTTCTTTATCCTGACCAAATTAACGGGACGATAATCTACGACCATTCGGTCCGTACCATCCTTCTTGTTGACGAAGAGGACGGGGAAAGCCCAAGGAGAAGAAGTAGGACGGATGAAACCCTTTTGCAAGGACTCATCAAGCTGTTTCTTAAGCTCAGCTAGCTCTAAGGGTGCCATCTTGTATGGTCTCCTAGAAATTGGGATGGTTCATGGGATAAGATCTATGACAAACTCTACATCTCTGTCAGGTGGAATGCCTAGCACTTCCTCTGGAAAGACATCCGGAAAGTCACAGACTACTGGGATATCTTCAAGGTCAGGGAGAGGGCTGGCATTAAGAGAATAGAGTCGACGCTTTGCAACACTAGTGGAGATAGTGACTATCTTGCTAGATGGGTGTGTAAGCTGAACAGACCTAGTGTAACAATCAATATTGGCATGATGAGCTGTCATCTAGCCCATACCTAAGATGATGTTAATATCTGAAGACTTGAGGGCTACAAGTGATGCAAGGAATACAAGTCTATCAACAAGGATTTCATTACCATGGCTTATTCTGGTGGTTTGCCATCTAGACCCTGGGGTCTGGATTTCAAGCGGAGTTGGCATATCACAAAATGACATGTCGTGCAAACGAGCATAGCCTTCGGAGATGGAGTGAGATGCTCCAGTATCGAACAAAACCGAAGCTGGATGACAGTTGACAAGGAGTGTACCAAGAACGACATCTGGATCATCATGAGTGTTTTTAGCTAAGACATGATGCACACGTCCACATTCAGTGGAAGCTGACTTGTCACTGATCGTCTTGTGTGATGGCTTACCATGGCCAACAGACTTCTCGGGCTGGGATGGAGCATAACTGGCTTGAGAGCAGTCACATGCATAGTGTCGTGGCTTTCCGCATGTGAAGCAAGTCCCTAAAGTTGGACGTGGACCCGCATTGACAAGTGATCTACCAATAGGCCTGAGTGGAGCATACTGCTTAACTGGGTGAGGCGCCACATAAGATGGCCTCGGTGAATATCCGGGTGGAACAGCGGAGTTAGGAACCCAAATCCGATGCTTCTAAGAGCTAGAGCCGGAGGAGGAACCCAAATCACGGGTGTGCTTACGAGACTCCTCGTAAGTGAGCTGAGCTGTCTCTGCATTAATGGCCTTGTTCACAAGAGCCTGGAATGTATTGAAATGGTGCAGGTGAAGATCACGGCGTAACTTGGGCTTGAGACCTTTCCGGAACCTAGCATGCTTCTTGGCATCCGTGGACACCTCTTCTGTAGCATAGCGAGTGAGGTTCTCAAACTCTCTGCTGTAAGCATCAACAACCATCTTACCCTGGGTGAAACTACAAAACTCTTCTCTCTTGCGATCGATGAGGGCTTGAGGAATGTGATGCTCGCGAAAAGCCTCAGTGAAATCCCTCCAGGTAGGTATCTGGCTAGCTGGAAGCATAGCCTCATAGTTCTACCACCAAAGACTAGAAGGACCTTCCAGGTGATATGTGGCATAGGTGACCTTGTCACCTTCAGCTACGTTCGTGAAACGCAGCTTGTGAGTGATACTACGGAGCCAGTCATCTGCATCGTGTGGCTCAATGGAATGATGGAAGGTGGGTGGGTTCAGGCCAATGAAGTCGGTGATGGAAACCTATCAGGACCCCGATTCTAAGTCACGCCAATCTAGCCTGTAACACCTCATATCACTTTGCGGCCTCATGCACGGTATCCCCACGGGTGTCGCCTTACCATGGCCCGGGACCGTTTGCGCCTTTAGTCTCACGTATATGATAGTGTCGCTAGCATCCATATGACAGAGAACCCGGGCCGACATGACTAGTCATGAACCCAAAGTGGCACTAACTTACGGGGACAGGCATACATGAATAAACATCGAGCATGTCGGTCAGCAGCGTGGGAATCCGGGCTGTAGCAACTGGGCTAACAGGACTCCGGGAACCCGGGCTGTAGCAACTCGGCTAACAGGACTCCGAGAACCCGGGCTGTAGCAGGCTAGCAGGACTCTAGATGTCACCGCATGACATTTCCCCGATGGGACAGACACAGGAACGAAGTGAATCACATGCCGGCCAGTCTAAGTTCCGGAGCAGTAGTGCTGGGCTAGCAGGACTCCGGTGAACTGGGCTCTAGCGGACTACTATGGCTCATGGAAGCACAAGACTACATTTCCCCATAAGAGAGGCTACCAAGGATGAACAACTAGGTTGTCCGATCCCACACATACCAAGCATTTCAATCATACACACAATATGCTCGATATGTGTAAATACAACATGGCATCACAACATAACTCTACGACTCAAGTATTTATTCATTAGGCTCCGAAGAGCCAGATATTATAAACATGGGTCTCATGACCCAACATTCAGAGCATACAAGTCAAAGCACATGCGGAAGCTTAACATGTCTGAGTACAGACTGCTACAAATGAAAAAGGCTAAGAAGCCTGACTATCTACCAGATCCTGCCGAGGGCACAAGATCTTAGCTGAGGTATCAAGCTAAATGTCGAAGTCCATGTGGAACTACTAGTGAGACTGAAGTCTCTCTGCAAAACACAAATTAAGCAAACGTGAGTACAAATGTACTCGGCAAGACTTATATCAGAACGAACTACATATGCATTGGTAGCAACAAAGGGGGTGGTGGAGTTTAACTGCAGCAAGCCAGCTTTGACTCAGTGGCTAACCCAAACTACTACGGCAAATAACTCTTTGAGGTGGCGCACATGAGTCCACATATTCACCATATCAATACACCACTATGGATCCGCTCCTGTCTCCCTACGAGAATGCCATCCATAGCACTCACGCTTATCTTGCGGATTTTAGAGTATCCACTTTCACTTGTCTATGAACGATGCAAGGGGTCCAAGTTTCCATATCCGAGGAATTCGGCTATTCGAATAGATAATGATAACCCTGCAGGGGTGTACTTCTTCACATGCGCTCTCGCCACTTACCACCATGTACACATCGTGTACGTCGGCAACCTTCAAGCGGAAGCCTGGCGAGGGAGTCGGCCACGACCTGACTAACCACATAAGTCTCTCGTCCAGGTTTATCACCTATTCGGGTTCCATCCGCAAGGAGATCCGGCCGGGGTGTCGCTCACGGCCCCAAACGATGTGTGTAGGGTTCCCAAGCCCACCATCCGGGTGCCACTTGGTTCACCGTGCCACTGTCCCTAGTCTGTCCCAAGCCCACCTGTACTGGGTGCCACTTTGTAGACTACTAACACTACCTACAAACACCAGAAACTAGTTGCAACTCCTGGACAGAGATCAAGTTGATTAATAAGCCGAGAGGGGCCGAGTTACCGGAACCCAATGTGTGGTAGTAACTGTTCATGGATCACAAACATAGAACTTAGTTCCTGAGAACAAATGCAATGAGACAACCCACCATGTACTCCTACATGGCCTGTCACCGCTACCTTTACCAAATCGTGTTAACACACTTAGCTCTCAACGGTAGGACATGTTCACCACCTTCCAATTCATTCCCAATGAATCAGACCTGACTCAACTCTAAGCAGTAGCAGGCATGACAACAAGCATGAATGAGTAGGCACATCAGGGCTCAAACAATTCCTACTCATGCTAGTGGGTTTCATCTATTTACTGTGGCAATGACAGGTCATGCAGAGGAAAGGGGTTCAACTACCACATCATGTAACAGTTGAATCGTTGTTGTCCTAATGCAGTAAAAGAGAGCAGGAGCGAGAGAGTGGGATTGTATCGGATTGAACAAGGGGGTTTTTCTTGCCTGACACTTCTGAAGAGGAAGACACTTCATCGGTGTCATCGTTCTCATCGGTAGTACACATCTATCGAGAGGGGACAAACACCGACAACTGAGAAAGAACACAATCAATGCAATGCCACAATATGATGCATGATCATGACATGGCAATATGTTGTGATTTGAGCTAATGCATCTAGCTATGACTTAAATGAAGTAGGTTTGGATACATGATTCAAATTCCAACTCCATATATGATTATTTAAATGCCCTTTATTTGTTTTGTCCAAAACAGAGGACAAACATTGTTCAAACACGCATGGAAATGGTACAGATGGGTTCCTTGAATTTTTCTGATCATTTTTCATATACAAATTATTTCATTTGGAGTTATGGTTGATTTTCTATGAATTTTAGAAGTTTTGGCTATTTTGTGAAATAAATAAATCATTTCTGATTTATTTAAAATCCTAGAAAATGTTACTGCGTCAGCGTGACCACATGGTGATGTCGGCGGGTCAACGGGGCTGTCTAGGTCAAACCTGACGTGTGGGGACCACACGTCAGTGACACAGGGACTAATCCTGGTCAAAACCAACGTTGATTGGGTTTGACCCTGTGGTAGGGCCCACTGTCAGTGGCTATGAGGTGGCTAATTAAGGGATTAGCCTCTAATGACGGAGCCATGTCATCATCGCCGGACTCTGGCTGGCGGCGACCATTCCGCACGGCGGAGCTGCAGCTGGGCGGCGCTAGGGGCTGCGGTTAGGTGCGGTGTGACCACCAGGAGGGAGCCCATGCTCGTCTGCATCCAACGGAGTAGGCAGCAGCGGCTGGGGTGTGCTGCACTCGACTGAGACGAGCTCGCGGCGGCGGCCGAAGCTCAGATGAGCTCTGGCAGTGGGTGTAGGGCATGTGCGAAGGATCTGGTGGTGGCTAAGGGCTCCTGGAGAGGTGAGGAGGACGACGCGTGCGGGAGCAGCTGGTTTGGGCTCTGGCCACGGCGGCGCCATGGCCGGCGACACGGAGCTCTCAGCTCGGGTGGCTATGCTGGCTAGAGGAGAGGATTGACTGTGGTGAGAGGGGGAAAACGCTCGAGGGCTCACAACCCTGCGGACGACGAATCAGCGGCGACGATCTTTGGTGCCCGACGGTGAACACGACGATGCCGACGATGTTTTCGGGGCTTCCAGCGTCGGGAGGCTCGGTAAGGAGAAAGAGAGGAACGAAGCGGAGCTCGTGGGCAGCTCCAGGGGGCGTGGGAGAGGTGGTGGCCATGTCTACGGCGAGCGGCAGCGGCGAACGCGCTCGGGGGGTGCTACAGGACAGAGCAGAGGAGGGGGAGGGGGTCCAGGGAGAGAGCGAGGTGGTCAAGAGGGAGTGCGTGGAACTCGGGGCTGGCTCCAGAAGCGGCGGAAGCAGGTGGTGGCTCGGGAATATCAAGAATAACAAAGTCTGCTAAAATAGTAACCTTTGCAACCACAACAGGAACATCCTAACAAATACCGACAGGTATAGCAGTTGATTTATCAGTCATTTGCAAAGATATTTCAGTAGGTGTCAACTTATTCAAATCAAGTCTATGATATAAAGAGAGACGCATAACACTAACACCGGCTCTAAGATCACATAAAGCAGTTTTAACATAGTTTCTTTTAATGAAAGATGGTATAGTTGGTACTCCTGGATCTCCTAGTTTCTTAGGTATTCCACCCTTAAAAGTATAATTAGCAAGCATGGTGGAAATTTCAGCTTTCGGTATCTTTCTTTTATTTGTAACAATTTCTTTCATATACTTAGCATAAGGATTCATTTTAAGCATATCAGTCAAACACATATGCAAGAAGATAGGTCTAATCATTTCAGCAAAGTGCTCAAAATCCCCATCATCCTTTTTCTTGGATGGTTTAGGAGGAAAAGGCATGGGTTTCTGAACCCATGGTTCTCTTTCTTTACCGTACTTCCTAGCAACAAAGTCTCTCTTATGATAACGTTGATTCTTTGATTGTGGGTTATCAAGATCAACAACAGGTTCAATTTCTACATCATTATCATTGCTAGGTTGAGCATCAACATGAACATCATCATTAACATTGTTACTGGGTTCATGTTCATTACCAGATTGTGTTTCAGCATCAGAAATAGAGATATCATTCAGTTTCTCAGGTGTCAATAACAGGTTCAGTAGAAGCATGCAAAGTCCTATCATTTTTCTTTTTCTTCCTTTTAGAAGGACTAGGTGCATCAATATTAAGTCTCTGAGAATCTTGCTCAATTCTCTTAGGATGGCCCTCAGGATATAAAGGTTCCTAAGTCATTTTACCACCTCTAGTCGTAACTCTAACAGCATTATCATTTCTCTTACTATTTAATTCATTGAGCAAATCATTCTGAGCTTTAAGTACTTGTTCTACTTGAGTGGTAACCATAGAAGCATGTTTACTAATAAGTTTTAGTTCACCTTGAGCATTAGCCATATAATCACCCAAGTGTTCAAGCATATCAAAATTTTGTTTTAGTTCTCTACCAAAATAAGCATTGATGTTTTCTTGCTTAACCATAAAGTTATCAAACTCATCCAAGCATGGGCTAGCAAACTTAGTAAATGGGATTTCAGCTTTATCATATCGATAGAGAGAATTTACCTTTACTACCTGTGTCGGGTTATCAAGACCATGTATTTCTTCAACAGGCGACAAATTAAGACCATGTATTTCTTCAATAGGGGGTAAATTCTTAACATCTTCAGCTTTAATACCTTTTTCGTTCATAAATTTCTTTGCCTCTTGCATATCTTCAGGACTAAGAAATATAATACCCTTTTCTTCGGAGTTGTCTTAGGAGTTGGTTCAGGAATTGGATCGGGAAGTGTACAATTATTTTCATTAGTCAACATATTATTCAATAGAATTTCAGCTTCATCCGGTGTTATTTCCCTGAAACACAACCAGCACAACTATCCAGGTGGTCTCTGGAAGCATCAATTAGTCCATTATAAAAGATATCAAGCATTTCATTTTTCTTAAGGGGATGATTAGGCAAAGCATTAAGTAATTGGAGAAGCCTCCCCCAAGCTTGTGGCAGACTCTCTTCTTCAATTTGAACAAAATTATATATTTCCTATAAAGCAGCTTGTTTCTTATGAGCAGGGAAATATTTAGCAGAGAAGTAATAAATCATATCCCGGGGACTACGCACACAACCAGGATCCAGAGAATTAAACCATATCTTAGCATCACCCTTTAATGAGAATGGAAATATCTTAAGGATATAATAGTAGCGAGTTTTCTCATCATTAGTGAACAGGGTGGCTATATCATTTAATTTAGTAAGATGTGCCATAACAATTTCAGATTCATAGCCATAGAATGGATCTGATTCAACTAAAGTAATTATCCCAGGATCAACAGAGAAGTCATTATCCTTATCAGTAACAAAGATAGGTGAAGTAGCATATGCAGGATCATATTTCGTTCTAGCATTCAGAGTTTTTTGTTTCAGATTAGCTAATAATTTCTTAAGATCACTTCTATCATTGCAAGCAAGAAAGTCTCTATCAGTTTATTCATCCATAACATAGCCCTCAGGCACAACAGGTAACTCATATCTAGGGGGACAATCTTCATCATCACTTTCATCAATATTATCAGTTTCAATAATTTCATTCTCTCTAGTATCAATATTATCACTTTCTAGCAAGTTTTTCATCAAGAAATTCACCAAGAGGCACAGTAGTATCAAGCATAGAAGTAGTTTCATCATAAGTATCATGCATAGCAGAAGTGGCATCATCAACAACATGCGACATATCATAATTAATAGCAGAAGCAGGTATAGGTGTCGCAAGCTTACTCAAAACAAAAGGTGAATCAAGGGTAGAGCTAGATGGCAGTTCCTTACCTCGCGTCGTTGTTGAGGGATAAATCTTGGTCCTTGGATCTTTCAAGTTCTTCATAATGATAAGCAGATATAAATCCCAAGTGACTCAAAGAATATAGCTATGCTCCCCGCCAACGGTGCCAGAAAATAGTCTTGATAACCCACAAGTATAGGGGATTGCAACAGTTTTCGAGGGTAGGGTATTCAACCCAAAGTTATTGATTCGGCACAAGGGGAGCCAAAGAATATTCTCAAGTATTAGCAGCTGAGTTGTCAATTCAACCACACCTGGAAACTTAATATCTGTAGCAAAGTGTTTAGTAGCAAAGTAATATGATAGTAGTGGTAACGGTGGCAAAAGGTAACAGTAGCCAAAGTAATATTTTTGGTGTTTTAGAGTGATGATAACAATACCAACGGAAAAGTAAATAAGCAAAGAACAATATATGGAAAGCTCGTAAGCAATGGATCGGTGATGGAGAATTATGCCGGGTGCGGTTCATCATGTAACAGTCATAACCTAGGGTGACACAGAACTAGCTCCAGTTCATCAATGTAATGTAGGCATGTATTCCGAATATAGTCATACATGCTTATGGAAAAGAACTTGCATGACATCTTTTGTCCTACCCTCCCGTGGCAGCGGCGTCCTAGCGGAAACTAAGGGATATTAAGGCCTCCTTTTAATAAAGTACCGAAACAAAGCATTAACACATAGTGAATACATGAACTCCTCAAACTATGGTCATCACCGGTAATTATCCTGATAATTGTCACTTCGGGGTTAACAGATCATAACACATAATAGGTGACTATAGACTTGCAAGATAGGATCAAGAACTCTCACATATTGATGAAAACATAATAGGTTCAGATCTGAAATCATGGCACTCGGGCCCTAGTGACAAGCATTAAGCATAGCAAAGTCATAGCAACATCAATCTCAGAACATAGTGGATACTAGGGATCAAACCCTAACAAAACTAACTTGATTACATGATAAATCTCATCCAACCCATCATCGTCCAACAAGCCTACGATGGAATTACTCATGCACGGCGGTGAGCATCATGAACTTTGTGATGGAGGATGGTTGATGATGATGATGATGGCGATGGATTCCCCTCTCCGTAGCCCCGAACGGACTCCAGATCAGCCCTCCCAGAAGAGTTTAGGGCTTGGCGGCGGCTCCGTGTCGTAAAACATGATGAATCCTTCTCCCTTGTTTTTTTCTCCCCGAAAGTGAATATATGTAGTCAGTGTTGAGGTCGGTGGAGCGTCAGGGGGCCCACAAGGCAGGGGGCATGCCCAGGGGGGTAGGGCGCGGCCCCCACCCTCGTGGACAGGTGGAGGCCCCCCTGACGTTGTTCTTCTTCTAGTATTTTTTTATATATTCCAAAATGATTCTCCGTTGATTTTCAGGTCATTCCGAGAACTTCTATTTCTGCACAAAAATAACAGCATGGAAATTCTACTGAAAACAGCGTCAGTCCGGGTTAGTTCCATTGAAATCATGCAATTTAGAGTCCAAAACAAGGGCAAAAGTGTTTAGAAAAGTAGATACGACCGAGACGTATCAATGAATAGGAACCCATGGATGAATAGTCGCAGGTGGAGGCTGCAGGAGGTCGACGATGGATGAACAGTAGTCCGTGGAGGCTGGAGGAGGTCGACAGTGGAGATGAACAATATCCCATGGAGTCCCGTTTTGCAATACGCCATACCCCTCCCGATGAACAGGACCCCCGTTTCGACCGTAGCGCTCCAACACAAGTCTGTTTCCTCAGTTTTGTAGTATGCCACATCCCTCCTGATCAACAGGACTGCGTTTCGACCGTAGGAGGTCCAAGAGAAGTCTGTTTCCTTCGTTTTGTGGTACGCCAGACCCCTCCCAATGAAAAGAATCCTGCTTTGATGTGGGCAGTCGAACACAAGGCTGTTTCCTCCATTCTGTGGTATGCCAGGCCTCGTTTCGATTGGCTATTCTGTCCAAGCCGGTTGGCTCCCAATGAACACGACGCATTCCGACCCAGTCGGTTGCCTCCCGATGAAAAGGACGCTGTTTCTCTGTTCCGACCCAGCCAGTTCACTGCCCGATGAACAGGACGCCATTGCTGCCGTCCGTTGCCTCTCCACGTACACAAGCCCACCCTGCCCGTATGTACGTACGTGGCCGTATTTTTTGCCCTGTGGCTGTATGTACGTGTATGGGACTTAGATAGGATTGCGTGAACTGCTATGTTGGGTGCTCTACAATGACATGTGCCGCTACTTACTCGGCCACGGTTCATACTTGCAGAGAGACTGATCGACCAGTACGTGCGTACACGTTCACGACCAGACAGACAACGCTACGTACGCTTTGACCAGGTGGGTCCCAGTGGTCAGGGAAAATAAGGACGCACTTCCTTGCGTGTGAAGATATAGCTACTCGGTCCCAGCTGTCAGGGGGAGGAATCGTTTTTATTTTGCGAGTAATAAGGAGACATTTCCTTGTGTTCGAAGATGTAGCCGATGGGTCCACCAGTCAGCCTCACCGCCTAAAGTACTCTTCCGATGGCTGTCCTCCATTGACCACGTTGAACACGCGACGCCGAGATCACCAAGGCAGTGGACGACGGCAAGCCCTAGGAAACGAATGACGCGGAGGCGGGGAAGATGCGGCAGTGGATGCCCACGGGGAGGGGAGTACGTGGGTTGACTGCTTCGGCTGTGGTGTGAGGCTGCCGTCGCCGGAGAATAACAGGAGGTGTGGGTGTGTTGTGATGCCCAGATAATTAAGCTACAGTAACCCTCTACTAATGATGCGACGTCACCACTGTTACGGTACTAAACTCACTCTGATTCAAATCCCATTCGAATTCAGAATTCAACGTCAAGTCAAACGGTAAAACTTTACAAATATTTAAACTAAAATGTTCGGATTGTGCCAAATAATCCATACTAAATATTGCAGAAGAAACCACACTTATTTATAGTATTAAATTGCACTATAATAAGTAAAACAGCGATAAAACTATTATTTAGATGCTCTTAAAATAATAAACAAATACAAACTACTGTATTTAATGCATCGAAATATTTGTGGCAGTGGCATAATTACATATAATAAATTAGGTACAACTTTTGTATTTTTACTAAAACTAAAATAAATAGAAGCTGAGGCAAAAAAAGAAATAAAAGGAAATTAAAAAAAAACTAAAAGCTACACTGTGCACTTGTAGCCCAATGCTATAGTGCAGACCCAGGCCCACCACGGCATTTTCCTCCTCCTCTGTACAGAGAGGAGGCAGTGCCCGTGTGTGGCGTGCATCCACGCCCACCATGGCCTCGTCTGTCGCCGTGTCGATCATCCACCGGCACCCCGAGGTGTATAAAGCCCTCCCCGACGCATCATACAAACCCTAGGCCAACCATTCCTCCCTCTCGCTCGCCCCTTTCTTTTTCTTCATCGTCCGAGCGCGTGGTCGCCGCCACCACGTCGATCCCGCAGCCACCGGACTCACCTCGTCACTGCAACAAGTCCAGGAGCTCCGCAGTGTTCATCTACGTCCTCTACGCACCACCGTTTGAGCTGGAGGGGACGACATCGCCGGGATCGACTTCAACTACTTCCTTCGGTCGTCGGCTGTAACGCCCATGATGCGGCTATATCTCCCACGTGTCGAAGAATGACTTAGAGGCATAACTGCATTGTAAGCAATGTCGCAAGTGGGGTAATCTTCACACAACCCATGTAATGAATAAGTAAAAGAGGTACATAGTTGGCTTACACTCGCCACGTCACACAATAGCATAAATATCATTACATTCATCCAGATACAATCAAGGTCCGACTACGGAACCAAAATAAAGACAAACCCCAAATGCATAATGTCCCCGATCGCCCCAACTGGGCTCCACTACTGATCGTCTGGAAAGGAAACGTGGTATCGTCCTGAGTCCTCATCAAACTCCCACTTGAGCTCAGTCGAATCTCCTGGTATGGTATCATTGGTCCCTGCATCTGGTTTTGAAGAATCTGTGAGTCACGGGGACTCAGCAATCTCACACCCTCGCGATCAAGACTATTTAAGCTTATAGGAAGGGTAAAAGGTATGAGGTGGAGCTGCAGCAAGCACTAGCATATATGGTGGCTAACATACACAAATGAGATGGAGAAGGGAGAAGGCAAGGCACGATCGAGAAACTATGATCAAGAAGTGATCCTAGAACAACCTACGTTCCAGCATAACACGAGACCGTGCTCTCTTCCCGGACTCCGCCGAAAAGAGACCATCACGGACACACACCCTGTTGATTCATTTTAATTAAGTTAAGTTTCAGGTTTTCTACAACCGGACATTAACAAATCCTTGCAGGGGTGTCCCAACTTATCCCATCACAAGCTCTCACGGTCAACGAAGGATATTCCTTCTCCTAGGACAACCCAATCAGACTCGGAATCTTGGTTACAAGACATCTTGACAATGGTAAAACTAAACCAGGAAAGCCACCCGAATGTGCCAACAAATCCCGATAGGAGCTGCACATATCTCGTTCTCAGGGCACACCAGATGGGCAAGCCGTCGGGTTGGCATAGACCTTGGTTGCCCAGGGGGTGCAGGACATCGCCCAGTTTGGACTAACACTTAGAGAAGCACTGGCCCATGGGGTTTAAAATAAAGATGACCCTTGAGTCCGCAAAACCCAAGGGAAAAAGGCTAGGTGGCGAATGGTAAAACCAAGGTTGGGCCTTGCTGGAGGAGTTTTATTCAAGGCGAACTGTCAAGGGGTTCCCATTATAAGCCAACCGTGTAAGGAACACAAAATCAAGGAACATAACACCGGTATGACGGAAACTAGGGCGGCAAGAGTGGAACAAAACACCAGGCATAAGGCCGAGCCTTCCACCCTTTACCTAGTATATAGATGCATTAAAGTAGACAAGATATAATAGTGATATCCCAACAATAAACATGTTCCAACAAGGAACAAACTCCAATCTTCACCTGCAACTAGCAATGCTATAAGAGGGGCTGAGCAAAGCGGTAACATAGCTAAACAACGGTTTGCTAGGACAAGGTGGGTTAGAGGTTTGACATGGCAATATGGGAGGCATGATAAGCAAGTGGTAGGTGTCGTAGCATAGGCATAGCAATAGAGCGAGCATCTAGCAAGCAAAGATAGAAGTGATTTCGAGGGTATGGTCATCTTGCCTGCATAGTTCTCCGAGTTGACGTTAGCTTGATCCTCATAAGAGTACTCAACGGTTCCTCGATCACGTACTCGTCTCCCGGCTGTACCCAAAGCAAGACACAAACAAAGGGAACCACAATCAACCACGGTGCAATGCACAAGCAACATGATGCAAAGCATGTCATGATATGCGGGATGTGATATGCGATCCATATGCATGCTTCAGAAAGGAAAGATTGAATATGGCCTCAACTTGGAGAACCAAGATTGCCACTGGAAAGATGAGTTGATTTTGGTCGAAATCGATATAAAGATCACCGGAATCGGATGCACGGTTTGCAAATGGCAAGCAAAACAATAATGGCACAAAGCTGCGATTAACAGCACGAGGCCATCTAAATGCATCAAGAACAACAAGCTACTGCGCTCGAACATAGCAACAAAGAACATGGCAGGGATCTACTCAAGATGCTTGACAAAAGAAGAACACTGCGCTACAGCTAATTCATGCAAAAGCAGGTTCAAACAAGCATGGCAAAAGTGCAAAAGATAACAGGTTACAGACTTAGTGAAAATAACATGTCAGGAATTTAACATCAGGAAGCAATGTTTAGAGCAAGATGACAACATGCTACAGGAACATATCATGGCAAAGCAAGGCATGGCATGAAGCTACTCAAAGCGTACAAAAAATTCCCGTACTGACCATAAGCCAAAGGGGATCAGAAAACACAATGGCAACCATGAGAACATAGCAACTTTCGTTAACATATTCAGAATTAGCAGAAAACTGGAACATCGCAAAACAGATTCGCGTAGGCATGTTTACGAGCTCAATGCACTCACCACAAGCATTGCATGACAAACTGAGCATACACCCAGCAAGTAGACATGGCATAGAAGCTAAACATGGCAAGAACAACCTCATAGCATGCACGGATCAACTACAACAACCTCGGCAAAATTGCTTAACACGTAAACGATCTACCAGGAACATTTTATAGCAAAAGTAGAGCAAGATTGAGTCATTCTAGGGTGCTCCACAATTGCAAACAAATACATGGATGGATAGATCATAACATTACCTCAAAATCATCCTTACTGAAATGCTCAAAAGAGGCATGGATCACTCTCTAGCAACAAGAATACATGGCATAAAAATATTAACAGGGCAAAGACTTAGAAGAAATCGAAGTCCCTGAAATCAGTAACATCATGAGAGCTACTTTGCATGCTTGTGCTAGTCACCAAAAATATCACAAAAATACATGGCATACACCCCTGTAAAGATGGCATGGCATACTTCAAAACACATGTAGGGCTCAAGTTCATAGGAGGCACACATTAATCATGGCAAAAATGACAAATGTCCAATTACTGATAAGAATCTGAAACTAACAACACATAGAACTCTTGCAACATCATTTAGGGCATCAAGATGAACTCAAATGAACATGGTACAATGGAATGAACTGAAGTACTCATCGAGACGAACAATTTGATATGCTACATGCCCAAAACGGAGCCACATATGCAAAATTATGATGCGATGAAGTATGCTAAAATTACTAGGACTTAGGGCAAAATTAGGTTAACCCTCGAGTTCCAGATCTGGATCGGGCACGGTCTCCAAGGATCGTCGGAGGGGACTCGCCGGAGACGCGCCGGGGTGGACGGAGGTGGCTGGAATGGACGGGGCCGGCCGGATTTGGTGTCGGGGTGGCGCGGCGGCGAGGAAGGGAACCGCAGGCGCGGGTGGAGACGGTGCAGGCTCGCCAGAGCTGCTGCGGCGACCGGCGAGGAGGAAGGCGCGGCAGCGCGGCGACGCTCGGGCGGCTCAGCGAGTCGAGGAGGCACGGGGGCGGCGTGGGCCTCGGGGGCCCGATTTGGGCTGCCCGGGCCAGCGGCGGAGAGGACGGCGGCGTGCCACGTGGCAGAGTGTGAGTGGCGACGGCGAGGATGTCCGGCGCGCGGAGAGGAGTGGGGCTAGGGTTAGGGTGGAAATGATCCAGGATTTGGACGGGGTGCACAAATTTATACCTAGAGGGAGCTAGGAGACTCCAAATTGAGCATGTGTTTCGGCCACACGATCGTCATCGAACGACCGAGATGATGGAGGGGGTTTAGGTGGGTTTCGAGCCACTTTGGAGATGTGTTCGGCTGCAACACACACGAGGCCTTCACGGTTCCTCGGTTAATCGTTGGAGTATCAAAGGAAGTCTAAATGGCACGAAACTTCACAGGCGGTCTACCGGTAGTAAACCAAGGCCGCATGACAAATCCCGGTCCAATCTGAGAACGTTTAACATCCGCACACGAAAAGAGGTAAAAGGGAACACCGGAGGACATAGGACCGCCGGAATGCAAAACGGGCAACGGGGAAAATGCTCGGATGCATGAAACGAACACGTATGCAAATGCGATGCACATGATGACATGATATGAGATGCATGACAAAGACAAAAGCGACCCGGAGACAAAAACCCGACAACGAGGAAATATCATAACTTAGTGCCGGAAATGGCAAGAGTTGGAATACAAATATGGCAGGTTACATATGGGGCGTTACAACACTCCACCACTACGAAAGGATCTCGTCCCGAGATCTAGTTCTGGAAAAACTCCGGATATCCGGAACGGAGGTGGTCCTCGAGTTCCCAGGTGGCTTCACGGTCGGAATGATGTCACCACTTCACTTTCAGGAATTTGATAGACTTGTTGCGAGTCTTGCGCTCAGTTTCTTCAAGAATAGCAACGGGATGCTCATGATAAGACAGGTCTTCTTGGAGATCAATCTCTTCAAAGTTGATGGTGCGATCAGGAGCCTTGAAACACTTGCGGAGCTGAGACACGTGAAACACGTCGTGCATGTTTGCAAAGTTGGATAGAAACTCAAGTAGATAGGCGAGATCGCCTCTTTTTCCAATGATCTTGAAAGGACCCACGTATCTAGGGTCAAGCTTCCCTTTGATACCGAAGCGACGAGTACCTTTCATTGGAGAGACGTGGAGGTAGACGTGTTCTCTGATCTCGAAAGCCAAGTCATGATGCTTGCTATCATAGTAACTCTTCTGGCGCGATTACGTGGCTTTGATATTTTCACGAATGACTTTGCACATTTCTTCAGCCTCTGTGATCAAGTCATTTCCAAGAAGTTGGCGTTCACCAGTCCCTGACCAGTTAAGAGGAGTACGGCACTTTCTGCCATAGAGATTCTCGAATGGGGCCTTGCCCGAACTCACTTGGAAGCTGTTGTTGTAGGAGAACTCATCATATGGAAGACAATCTTCCCACTTCATACCAAAAAAATGACACATGCCCTGAGCATATCTTCAAGAATTTGATTGACACGCTCGACTTGGCCACTGGTTTGAGGATGAAAAGCTGTGCTGAAGCGGATGTTGGTGCCCATGGCCTTTTGGAAGGAATCCCAGAACTTGGAGGTGAAGATGCTTCCACGATCTGAATATATCAACTGTGGAATGCCGTGCAGAGAGACAATCCTAGAGGTATATAGCTCTACCAACTGAGCTGCTATGATAGACTCTTCGATAGGCAGAAAATGAGCCACTTTAGTGAGCTTGTCGATGAGAACGAAGATAGCATCATTGCCACACTTGGACTTGGGAAACCCAGTCACGAAGTCCATCTCAATATGGTCAAACTTCCATTCTAAAATGGCAAGAGGTTGGAGGAGACCAGCTGGTCGTTGGTGTTCTGCTTTCACTCTTATGCAGACATCACATTCATTCACGAACTGAGCAATCTCGCGCTTCATTCGAGTCCACCAATAAGACTGCTTAAGGTCATGGTACATCTTTGTACTTCCAGGGTGAATAGAGAGGAGTGAATTGTGAGCCTCGCTCATAATGACTTTACGAAGGTTACCCTTAGGAACAACAATGCGATCCTCGAAGAATAGAGTATCCTTGTCATCAAGACGATAGCACTTGTACTTGGGTTAACTCTTGGCAATCCCAATCTTCACCTACTTCACCATAGCATCAAGAAGTTGAGCCTCATGAATCTGATCTTCCAAAGTTGGAGAGACTTGGAGGTTGGCCAGGAATCCTTGAGGAACAACTTGGAGATTGAGTTTGCGGAAAGCTTCACAAAGCTCTGGTTGGTAGGGCTTGAGAATCAAACTGTTGCAGTAAGCCTTCCTGCTCAAAGCGTCAGCAATTACATTGGCCTTGCCTGGAGTATATTCAATACTCGGATTATACTATTGAATCATTTCGACCCAACGAGTTTGCCTGAGGTTGAGGTTGGGCTGAGTGAAGATGTACTTGAGACTCTTATGATCAGTGAAGATGTCCACTTTCCTTCCCAACAAGAGATGTCTCCATGTTAAAAGAGCATGGACAACTGCTGCCAACTAGAGGTCATGAGTGGGGTAGTTCTTTTCGTTGGGCTTCAACTGGCGAGAGGTATAGGCCACAACTTTCTTCTCTTGCATCAACACTGCACTGAGACCTTGAAGGGAAGCATCACAGAAAACCTCGAACGGTTTGGATTCATCAGGAGGAGTCAGAACTGGAGCAGTGACTAACTTCTCTTTGAGGGTGTTGAAAGCGATATCACATTCAGGCGACCAGACATACTTCACATGCTTCTGGAGAAGGTTTGAAAGAGGCTTCTCGATCTTAGAGAAGTTCTCAACGAACCTTCGACAATAGCTTGCGAGCCCAAGGAAGCTGCTGTAACGCCCTCGATGCAGCTACAGCTCCCACGTGTCGAGGCACGACTTAGAGGCATAACCGCATTGAAAGCAATGTCGCAAGTCAGGCAATCGTCACAACATCCCATGTAATATATAATAAAAGGCGGAGATACATAGTTGGCTTACACTCGCCACATCACATCAAAGTACATAATTAACACCCATCATACAAACACTCATGGCCCGACTATGGCGCCAAAATAGAAGAAAACCCAACATGCGACAAGGCCCTGAATCGAACCCCAACTAGGCACCACTACTGATCATCAGGAAAAGACACGTAATATCGCTGAGAGTCTTTGTCAAACTCCCACTTGAGCTCGTACTCGTCACCTGGAGCGGAATCGCCTGGACCTGCATCTGGAGTTATAGTATCTGTGAGCCACAGGGACTCAGCAATCTCGCACCCTCGCGATCAAGACTATTTAAGCTTAAAGGAATGGTAAGGCAAATATATGTGGAGCTGCAGCAAGCGACTAGCAAGTATGGTGGCTATCTTATTTGCAAAAGAGAGCGAGAAGAGGAGGCAAAGCACGAGCGAGAATATAGAAGAACAACCTGCGCAAACATTACTCCAACACCGTGTCCACTTCCCGGACTCCGCCGAGAAGAGACCATCACGGTAACACACTCAGTTGATTCATTTTAATTAATTAAGATTCAAGTTATCTACAACCGGACATTAACAAATTCCCATCTGCCCATAACCGCGGGCACGGCTTTCGAAAGTTCAATCCCTGCAGGGGGGGTCCCAACTTAGCCCATGACAAGCTCTCACGGTCAACGAAGGAATAGACCTCCTCCCAAGACGTTCCGATCAGACTCGGCATCTCGGTAACTCAAGACACTTCGACAGGTTAAAACAAGACCAGCAACACCGCCCGAATGTGCCGACAAATCCCGATAGGAGCTGCACATATCTCTTTATCAGGGCACACTCAGATGAGACATCCTACGAGTAAAACCAACCCTCAAGTTGCCCCGAGGTGGCCCCGCAGTCTACTCGGTCGGACCAACACTCAGAGGACCACTGGCCCGGGGGGGGGGGGGGGTTAAAATAAGATGACCCTTGGGCTCCGGTAACCCAAGGGAAAAAGAGGCTAGGTGGCGAATGGTAAAACCAAGGTTGGGCATTACTGGAAAAGCTTTAAACGAGGCGAAATATCAAGGGGTTCCCATTATAACCCAACCGCGTAAGGAACACAAAATCCGGGAACATAACACCGATATGACGGAAACTAGGGCGGCAAGAGTGAAACAAAACACTAGGCGAGAGGCCGAGCCTTCCACCCTTTACCAAGTGTATAGATGCATTAAGATAACATAGCAATCTAATGATATCCCAACAAGTAAATAAATGTTCCAACAAGGAACGGCTCCAATCTTCACCTGCAACTAGCAACGCTATAAGAGGGGCTGAGCAAAGCGGTGACATAGCCAATCAACGGTTTGCTAGGACAAGGTGGGTTAGAGGTTCAACATGGCAATTGGGAGGCTAAAAAGCAAAAGGTAGGCATCGTAGCATTGGCATAGCAAGAGCGAGCAAACTAGCATAGCCAAGATAGTAGTGATTTCGAGGGTATGATCATCTTGCCTGCACAGTTGTCAGAGTTGACTGGATCCTCAAACTCAGGCCTCAGTAGCGAACTCGTCTCCCGGTTCTACCCAAACAAGACAAACAAGCAACAAGGATACAATCAACCACGTGCAAGACCAAGCAATAAGATGAAATGATGATATGCTATGCGGGATGCGATGCGGGATGCAAAATGCAAGATATGACAGGAAATGCATGAACCTGGCCTCAACTTGGAATTCCAAGGGTGCCACTGGAAAGATGAGATGAAATCGCTTGAAAAGATATAAAGAACGCCGGAATCGGAGTTACGATTTGGAAATGGCAAGCGTTTTAAGATATGACACCGGTCTGCGATTTACAGCAAGTAGGCATCTAAATGCAACGAAATGAACATGCTACAGCCACCAAACATGACAAAAAAAAATGGCAGGGATGCACGCAAGATGCTTAACAAAAGAGTAGCACTGAGCCACGGCCAATTCATCCATTATGAGCTTCAAACAAGCATGGCAAAAACGCAAATGCAAAACAGATTCCAGACTTAGTGAAATTAACACTTGTCTGAAATTTCAGATCACGAAGCCCTCTTTGGAGCAGCAAAACAACATGAAACATGACCTGATTAAGACAAGTAAGAACATGGCATAGAGCTACTCAACAAGCTTAACAAAAGACCCAAAGTGACCTGGGGCCAAAAGGGTTCACAAAATATACTAACAGGCACACGAACATAGCAAAAACATAATCAGTTTTCAGACTTAGTGAAAACTGAGACATGCTGAAATATAACTCACGAAGGCATGTAAACGAGCTCGATGCACTCACCACAGTGCAAGTCATGGCAAGGCAGGCATACATCCATTAATAAGGCACAAAATTCTAGCTAGACATGGCAAGAACAATGGCATAGCACGCACGGATCAACTACAATAACATCGGCAAAATCGCAAACAAGTTGACGATCTACCCAGATTCATAACGAAGCAAAAGTAGAGCTCGATTGACTCGAGCGAGGGTGCTCCATAATTGCAAACAAAGACATGGATGGATAGAGCATAACATAATTAACAAAACTCCTTTACTGATCATCCTCAAAAGAGGCACGGATCACTAGGAAACAAGCTGAACATATGGCATCATGAACTAAATAATCCCAGACTTAGTGAAAACTTCTAAGTCTCTAAAAACAGATTTACCGGGTGCCTCACTTTGCAAGCTTGCACAAGTCACCACACACATCCTAAAAATGCATGGGTTGCACCTTTGGAAATAATACAAAATGCTTAACAAAACATATGAGGACTCACAGGCATATCATGCACATAATAATCATGGCAAAAATGACAAAAGCCTAAGATGAACTAGCAGATCTGACAATTAACTCACGAAGCCTCCTTCTAACAGCATTTTGGGCATCAAGATGAGCTCAAATGAAAATGATGCAATGGAATGAAATGATGTACTCGTCGAGGAGAACATTTTTATATACTATATGTCCAAAACGGAGCTACGGATGCAAAGTTACGGCAGGTCAAAGTAGGCATAAAAATTAGGGTTACGGGGATAAAAGTCAACCGTCAAATTTCCAGATCTAGATCCAGATCGGCACGGATATCGGAGTTCGCCGGATTTCACTGTTCACCGCCGGAGTTCTTGCCGGAGAGGAAGAAGAGGAGGCCGGAGCTTGGGAGGAGAGGCCGGGCCGGGGCGGCGGCGTGGTAGGTGGCGGCGGGGCGGCGCCGGGCCGGGGCGGCGAGGAGGCGGCGAGGGGCGGCGGCCGGGCGGCGGGGAGGCGCGGTCGCCCGCGGTGGCGCGGTGGTGGCCCGTGGCGGCGCCGGTCACCGGGCGCGAAGACGAAGGGCGGCGGGCGCGCGGGTGTTGGGCGGCGGCGGCTCGGGCCTCGGGGGCTCTCCCCGAGGCCGAGCGGGCTTCGGCGGCGGCGGCGGGCAGGCGTGCCACGTGGCGGAGCGGGGTTGGCTGGGCGCGGCGGGGCGGACGCGTCCGGCCTGGCGCGGACACGTCCGGCGGCGGCGGGATTTTTTTAGGGTTTCGGGGAGAGGGAGAGATCCGAAAATGGAGGGGTCTATTTATAGACATAAGTGGAGTTAGGAGAGTCCAAATGAGGTGCGGTTTTCGGCCACGCGATCGTGATCGAACGCTCTAGGACATGGAGCAGAGTTTGGTGGGTTTTGGGCCAAATTGGAGGGGTGTTGGGCTGCAACACACACGAGGCCTTTTCGGTCCCTCGGTTAACCGTTGGAGTACCAAACGAAGTCCAAATGGTACGAAACTTGACAGGCGGTCTACCGGTAGTAAACCAAGGCCGCTTGGCAAGTATCGGTCTAATCCGGAAATGTTTAATCCCCACACACGAAAGAAAGCTAGAATTGACCACCGGAGGAGAACGAAGCGCCGGAATGCAAAATGGACAACGGGGAAAATGCTCGAATGCGTGAGATGAACACGTATGCAAATGCAATGCACATGATGACATGATATGAGATGCATGAAAACGAAAACAACACAGGAGACAAAGACCCGAACCCGAGAAATAAATATAACTTAACGCCGGAAACGGCAAGAGTTGGAGTACAAATTGGGAAAGTTATATCTGGGGCGTTACAGCTGCGGAGTTGCTTCACATTCTGAGGCGGTTCCCAATTCACAATTGCAGAAACCTTCTCAGGATTAACAGCTATGCCCTTGGCGGAGATGATATGCCCAAGGTAGAGAACCTCATCGAGCCAAAACTCGCACTTTGAAAACTTCGCATAGAACTGATGTTCTCTGAGTTTATCCAGCACCAATCTCAAGTGCTTGGCATGATCCTCCTTGTTCTTGGAAAAGACCAAAATGTCATTGGGATAGACCAAGACGAATTCTTTTGTGTAGGCGTTGAAGATGAAGTTCATCATGCGAGAGAATGTTGGAGGGGCATTGACAAGGCCGAAAGACATGACAGTTTATTCATATGACCCATATCTTGTTCTGAATGCTGTCTTGGGGATATCTTCTTCACGAATGCGAATCTGATGATAGCCCATACGGAGATCAAGCTTGGAGAATACTTGAGCACCTTTGAGTTGTTAAAAAAGCTCATTGATGTTGGGAAGTGGGTACTTGTTCTTTATGGTCTTCTTGTTCAATGGACGGTAGTCGACACAAAGTCGGTCTGTCCCATCCATCTTCTTGACAAAAAGAACACCACAACCCCATGGAGAAGAACTTGGTCGGATGAGACCCATACGCTCTTGAATATCGAGTTGTTTCTTTAGCTCCTTCAACTCTTCAGGTCCAACCTTGTAAGGACGTTTGCAAACAGGTTCCGTGCCAGGCTCAAGATCCATGACGAATTCAACAGGCCGGTGCGGAGGCATTCCTGGAAGCTCTTCTAGAAAGACGTCTTGATATTCACAAACGACTGGAATCTGAGAGATAGCATCCAACTCGCCCTTCTCGTTGAGAGAAAACAGTCGAATGGTATCATCACGAGCGGCAAAGACGATTATATCCTCAGACAAATGTGTCAATTGAATCTGCCTGGCAGCACAATCAAGTTGAGCCTTGTGCTTAGAAAGCCAATCCATTCCGAGAATAAGATCAATATCCGAGTTGCCAAGGACCATTGGAGAAGGCAGAAACTTATAGTCGCCCAACGTGATAGAAACATCCAGAGCCATCATTTTGGTGTTCATGAACAAACCCGGAGAGGAAACCGCTATCGGTTTAGGCAAATCGACGGTATGCAAATGCAAAAGGATTCGATATGAATGACAAAGATGCACCAGTATCAAAAAGAACTCTTGCAGGAATGTCGTTAACAGGAAGGTTACCCATGATCACATCTGACGAGTCCTCTGCCTGAGCTGCGTTCATCATGTTGATCTTAGCAGACTTGGGATTATGCTTGACCACTGCAGTGCTAGCAGACCTCACAGGAGGAGGAGGAAGACGCCTCTGATTGAAGCATTTGTTGGCATAGTGACCCTTCTGATGACATTTGTTGCACGTGACCTCTGAAAGTGGACGGTGATATGGAGCACTTGATCTTGGAGCATGAGACGAAGTCTTGTTCTAAAAGTCTGGGTTGGGTGGGTGGGAAGATCCATTGCCACCTTTGCTCTTATGCTGATAAGTCTGACAGAACGGAGGAGGAGGAGGCAACCAATACTTTTGCTGCTTAGTTGCCACTTGAGTTGAGGAAGAAGGAGTTGCATCCCTGACTCATTTCTTGGAAGCATCGCACTTGAGCTGAGCAGTCTCTTGTTTCAGTGCCATGTTGTAAAACTCATCGTACTTGTTCGGCTCAAAAAGCACAAGAGCTAGTTGGAGATCTTCTCTGAGGCCACCTCTGAACTGATAAATCATGCTCTTCTCATCAGGGACGTCTTGCTTAGCGAAACGAGCGAGCTTCTGGAACATGATGTTATACTGGTAAACAGACAAGCTGCCTTGCTTCAAATTGCGGAACTCCTCACGCTTTCTCTCAACAACACTCTGAGGAATGTGGTGAGCTTTGAAGTCTTGACGGAATTCATCCCAGGTAATCACACGACCTCCTCTGGAATCTTTGTATTGCTGATACCACTCTGCAGCTTGGTCTTTGAGTTGGAACGAGGAAAACTTGACAAAGTCCTCAGGCCTGACATTGCTGCACTCGAAATGCTTGCAGATATCCACGAGCCAATCATCAGCGTCTGTTGCCTCGACACAGTTACTTAAGGTCTTTGGCTGGTTAGCGAGGAACTGGTTGAGTTTAGCAAACTGATTTTGATTGTTGCCATGGCCTTGATTTCCTTGGTTGCGCTCTTTCAAGAGTTGCATAAGCATCTGCGTGTTGGCATTGGTAGCGGCCATCACAGCTTGCCATGCCTCCGGAGGTCGAGGTTGTGGCGGCGGTTCAGGTTTCTGACGCGTTGGAGGAGCCATCCTTAAGAGGGTGACATCCGTTAGCATCATGAAAGACATATATTCAAGTTGATTCAATGGATCGAAATTGCAACATATAGTCTTAACATTCGAACAAAATGAACGAATGAATTCCAATTAAATGGTCACACTTCCATAAATTGAGAAGCCACTTAGATAGTGGTAGAAGAATAAAACAACAAGGTACGGACAAGAACAAATACTTGGTAAGGATTACCCAATCACAATCCAAATATCCGCGGAAGAAATACTAGAGCTACAAGAATACCCACCTATGAAACTCCCGAAATTTCCCGGTTATGCAATCAGGTGTTGGGGATACAGGGGAAGCATAATATCTCACCCAAAGCTAGCAAATCCTACATCCAGCTATATCCATCCTTCAACACATAACCAAGAAACCTTCGGAAATCATTTACCTCAACCTTCGAAAAGCATCCGTTATACGAGTTATGGAAATACTCCCGAACTCCCGCCCCAGTACTAGGTGGCGTAGAGGTTATCTCACCAACAACTGCATAAAAGAGATTTTCGATGTCGGTGAAACTCAGGTATTCCAGAACTGCAACGATAAAATTGTGACGACAACACCTCGGAGCTCAACTCCCCGGGACACTGCCACAACCCTAAATGTTAGGAGGCACCAAGAACAATGTTCTCATCACAAAACCATCGGAACGATTCCAAGATACCCACGTGATCCTAAATTTTTTTAGTGAAATTTGAGAAGAGAAGAGTCAAAACTCTACGTCAGGATGCCTCACCAGAGCGACGAAGGGACTGAGGAGTAAAAAGAATCCTACTCTCCGATATATATAAATCCTAAAAGACTCAAAACATTTTCTAGACTCAACAACGCTAACGATTCGATCAAGCAGGGGGCTCCTAAGTCGGGGAAGGCTCTGATTACCAACTTGTAATGCCCACGATGCGACTATATCTCCCACGTGTCAAAGCACGACTTAGAGGCATAACCGCATTGTAAGCAATGTCGCAAGTGGGGTAATCTTCACACAACCCATGTAATGAATAAGGAAAAGAGGTACATATTTGGCTTACACTCGCCATGTCACACAATAGCATAAATATCTTTACATTCATCCAGATACAATCAAGGTCCGACTACGGAACCAAAATAAAGACAAACCCCAAATGCATAATGTCCCCGATCGCCCCAACTGGGCTCCACTACTGATCGTCTAGAAAGGAAACGTGGTATTGTCTTGAGTCCTCATCAAACTCCCACTTGAGCTCAGTCGAATCTCCTGGTATGGTATCATCGGTCCCTGCATCTGGTTTTGAAGAATCTGTGAGTCACGGGGACTCAGCAATCTCACACCCTCGCGATCAAGACTATTTAAGCTTATAGGAAGGGTAAAAGGTATGAGGTGGAGCTGCAGCAAGCACTAGCATATATGGTGGCTAACAAACGCAAATGAGAGCGAGAAGAGAGAAGGCATGGCACGGTCGAGAAACTATGATCAAGAAGTCATCCTAGAACAACCAACGTTCAAGCATAACACGAGACCGTGTTCTCTTCCCGGACTCCGCCGAAAAGAGACCATCACAGACACACACTCTGTTGATTCATTTTAATTAAGTTAAGTTTCAGGTTTTCTACAAACCGGACATAACCGCGGGCACGGCTTTCGAAAGTTCAAATCCCTGCAGGGGTGTCCCAACTTAGCCCATCACAAGATCTCATAGTCAATGAAGGATATTCCTTCTCCTAGGACAACCCGATCAGACTCGGAATCCCGGTTACAAGATATCTCGACAATGGTAAAACTAAACCAGCAAAGCCACCCGAATGTGCCGACAAATCCCGATAGGAGCTGCACATATCTCGTTCTCAGGGCACACCGGATGGGCAAGACGTCGGGTTGGCATAGACCCTGGTTGCCCAGGGGGAGCCGGACATCGCCTAGTTTGGACCAACACTTAGAAAAGCACTGGCCCGGGGGGGGGGGTTAAAATAAAGATGACCCTTGAGTCTGCGAAACCCAAGGGAAAAAGGCTAGGTGGCGAATGGTAAAACCAAGGTTGGGCCTTGGTGGAGGAGTTTTATTCAAGGCGAACTATCAAGGGGTTCCCATTATAACCCAACCGTGTAAGGAACGCAAAATCAAGGAACATAACACCGGTATGACGGAAACTAGGGCGGCAAGAGTGGAACAAAACACCAGGCATAAGGCCGAGCCTTCCACACTTTACCAAGTATATAGATGCATTAAATTAGACAAGATATAATAGTGATATCCCAACAATAAACATGTTCCAACAAGGAACAAACTCCAATCTTCACCTGCAACTAGCAACGCTATAAGAGGGGCTGAGCAAAGCGGTAACATAGGCAAACAA
Source organism: Triticum aestivum (assembly GCF_018294505.1). Lineage (NCBI taxonomy): Eukaryota > Viridiplantae > Streptophyta > Magnoliopsida > Poales > Poaceae > Triticum > Triticum aestivum. The sequence goes on from NC_057806.1 coordinate 489,551,557, forward strand.
CGGTTTGCTAGGACAAGGTGGGTTAGAGGTATGACATGGCAATATGGGAGGCATGATAAGCAAGTGGTAGGTATTGTAGCATAGGCATAGCAATAGAGCGAGCATCTAGCAACCAAAGATAGAAGTGATTTCGAGGGTATGGTCATCTTGCCTGCAAAGTTCTCCGAGTTGACATTAGCTTGATCCTCGTAAGCGTACTCAATGGGTTCCTCGATCACGTACTTGTCTCCCGGCTCTACCCAAAGCAAGAGCACAAACAAAGGGAACCACAATCAACCACGGTGCAATGCACAAGCAACATGATGCAAAACATGTCATGATATGTGGGATGTGATATGCGATGCATATGCATGCTTCGGAAAGGAAAGATTGAGCCTGGCCTCAACTTGGAGAACCAAGAGTGCTACTGGAAAGATGAGTTGATTTCGGTCGAAATTGATATAAAGATCATCGGAATCGGATGCACGGTTTGCAAAAGGCAAGCAAAACAATAATGGCACAAAGCTGCGATTAACACCACGAGGCCATCTAAATGCATCAAGAACAACAAGCTACTGCACTCAAACATAGCAACAAAGCACATGAAAGGGATCCACTCAAGATGCTTGACAAAAGATGAACGCTGAGCTACGGCTAATTCACTCAAAAGCAGGTTCAAACAAGCATGGCAAAAGTGCAAAAGATAACAGGTTACAGACTTTGTGAAAATAACATGTGAGGAATTTAACATCAGGAAGCAATGTTTAGAGCAAGATAACAACATGCTACAGGAACATATCATGGCAAATCAAGGCATGGCATGAAGTTACTCAAAGCATACAACAAAAGTCACTTAATGACCATAGGCCAAAAGGGATCATAAAATACAATGGCAACCATGAGAACATAACAACTTTCATTAACAGATTCAGACTTAGGAGAAAACTGGAACATGGCAAAACAGATTCACGTAGGCATGTTTACGAGCTCGATGCACTCACCACAAGTCATTACATGACAAACTAAGCATACACCCAGCAAGTAGACATGGCATAGAAGCTAAACCTGGTAAGAGCAACCTCATAGCATGCATGGATCAACTACAACAACCTCGGCAAAATTGCTTAACATGTAAACGATCTGCCAGGAACATTTTATAGCAAAAGTAGAGCAAGATTGAGTCATGCTTGGTTGCTCCATAATTTCAAACAAAGACACGGATGGATAGAGCATAACATTATCTCAAAATCATCCTTACTGAACATGCTCAAAAGAGGCATGGATCACTCTGTAGCGACAAGAATACATGGCATAAAAATATTAACAGGGCAAAGACTTAGAAGAAATCGAAGTCCCTGAAATCAATAACATCACGAGAGCTACTTTGCATGCTTGTGCTAGTCACCACAAATATCACAAAAATACATCGCATACACCCCTGTAAATATGGCATGACATACTTTAAAACACATGTAGGGCTCAAGTTCATAGGAGGCACACATTAATCATGGCAAAAATGACAAATGTCCAATTACTGATAAGAATCTAAAATTAACAACACATAGAACTCTTACAACAACATTTAGGGCATCAAGATGAACTCAAATGAACATGGTGCAATGGAATTAAATGAAGTACTCATCGAGACGAACAATTTGATATGCTACACGCCCAAAACGGAGCCATGGATGCAAAATTATGATGCGATGAAGTATGCTAAAATTACTGGGACTTAGGGCAAAAATTAGGTCAACCCTCGAGTTCCAGATCTGGATCGGGCACGGTCTCTGAGGTTCGTCGGAGGGAGCTCGCCGGAGACACGCCGGAGTGGACGGAGGTGGCCGGAATGGACGGGGCCGGCCGAATCTGGGGTCGGGGCGGCGCGGCGGCGAGGAAGGGGACCGCGGGCGCGGTCGCCGGCGCGGGTGGAGACGGCGCGGGCTCGTCGGAGCTGCTGCGGCGGCGAGGTAACACAGCGGCCTGCGAGGAGGAAGGCGTGGCGGCGCGGCGATGCTCGGGCGGCGCAGCGAGCCGGGGAGGCGCGGGGGCGGCGTGGGCCTCGGGGCCCGATTTGGGCTACCCGGGCCGGCGGCAGAGAGGACGGCGGTGCACCACGTGGCAGCGTGTGAGTGGCGGTGGCGGCGATGTCCGGTGCGGACTGGACGTGTCCGGCGCGCCGAGAGGAGCGGGACTAGGGTTAGGGTGGAAATTACCCGGGATTTGGACAGGGTGCACAAATTTATACCTAGAGGGAGCTAGGAGACTCCAAATTGAGCACGGTTTTCGGCCACGCGATCGTGATCGAACGACCGAGATGATGGAGGGGGTTTAGGTGGGTTTTGGGCCACTTTGGAGAGGTGTTGGGATGCAATACACACGAGGCCTTCATGGTTCCTCGGTTAACCATTGGAGTATCAAACGAAGTCCAAATGGCACGAAACTTGTCAGGCGGTCTACCGGTAGTAAACCAAGGCCGCATGACAAGTCTCGGTCCAATCCAAGAACGTTTAAGATCCGCACACGAAAAGAGGTAAAAGGGAACACCGAAGGACATAGGAGCGCCAGAATGCAAAACGGACAACGGGGAAAATGCTCGGATGCATGAAACGAACACGTATGCAAATGCGATGCACATGATGACATGATATGAGATGCATGACAAAGACAAAAGCAACACGGAGACAAAAACCCGACAATGAGGAAATATCATAACATGGTGCCGGAAATGGCAAGAGTTGGAATACAAATATGGCAGGTTACATATGGGGTATTACATTGGCGTTCATCGCCAAATCCGGCTACCCCCTGCTGCTCCTAACCTACTGACCGAGCCTCCTTGTGCTCCCTAGATGAGCTCCATGTCAACCTCCTCTCTTCCCCGCTCATTTTCGTCACCCCATCGCTGTCCCATCGTGACCGAGAGCTCCTCGCCGCCGGGCATGGCGCAGCCATGGCCACAGCCACTACCGCTCGCGTCCGAGCACGGCATTGTGCTCCTCGTCTCCCCCGCCTTCCAACGTGACCCATACCTCTTCCCCCGTGCCCTGCATAGCCGATGGCCAAGCACGCCCGACCGCACCAGTCCGCGCTCGCCCCTGCGTGTACTGCGTTGCCCCACGCACCAGGCCGTGCCCACCCGCTTCCCCTGTGTGCGCCTCGCCCTGCACGCGCGCGTGGCCGCTGCCCACCGGTCGGCCTCCTCCCGCTGCTACCTTGTTCTGTTGGGCCGCTGCCTCTACTTCTGCTGTCGCCGCTGCTGCCAACCGCGCCCCACGCCTGTCTCCGCCTAGTGCTCGCCTAGTCGCGCCCTCCATGGCTCCCTGCCCAGGCCTGCGCCTGCTCAACTGCTGTTGTCGCTGCTGCTTTGCTGCCGCTGCTTGTCCTGCCGTTGCTCTACTCTGCTGCATAGCTGCTGGTTACTGCTGCTGCTGAGCCTTCTCTGCTGCTTTGCTGCTCTCACCGCCGGCTGTTGGTGTTGGCTGCTGCTACTAATTACGGTAGATGAGGCTAGCTTTGTGAATATTACATCGAGTAACCCCCTTAACTACTCCTAAACTTCGGTTAAACAAATATTATCAGGGCTAAAAAAATATGGGAAGGTAGTACACTTGACAAGGCTCAATTGTGTTCATTGGACGAAATCCATTTGATGCATGGATTAAATCCTATGAAAATCACAAATTGGTATCTTCTATTAACATATAACATATTTAACCCCTGGGTGTTGCGTGTTGTGTGTGGCCGACCCTGTGTAATTATTGTGTGTGTGTGTGTCGCGTGTGTGGCTGGGTGAGCCATTGTCCAGTACGGCCGACCCCTTGTTTAATTAGGATTAGATTAGTTAGTGTTAAATTAGTGCTAATTTACTTTAATAGCAAATGACATGTGGACCACCCCTCTTGGTCATCTCTAATTAATTGACTTAATAGACACAGTGTCTATGACAAGTAGGCCCCACCAAAATTGTTCACACTTTGACCAAGGTCAACCTTAACTGTTCACTTTTGACTTGCTGACTGGACTCTGGCTGGCCCCACATGTCGTTGACTATGGATGGAACAACCTGGGTATAAAAAGAATTGGCCTTATTTAAATTCGAAATAAATAATTAATTTTTTTTGGAATAATAATAAAACTTTGAAAAATCATATAAATGAAACCATATATCGGATGAAAACACTTTGTACGACGAGACGAATCTGGATACGCAGCCCGTTCGTCCACCACGCATCCCTAGCATAGCGAACACGCAACTTTCCCCCTCCGGTTCGTCTGTCCGAAAACGCGAAACACTGGGGATATTTTCCCGGATGTTTCTCCCCTTCACTGGTACCACCTCTTACTGCGTTAGGGCACACCTATCATCATGCTTTGTCATGTCATGCATCGTCATGCATTTGTTTGCATTATATTTATTGTTTCTTCCCCCTCTTCTCTCGCTAGACACCGAGACCGACGCCGCTGCTACCCAGTACGACTACGGTGTTGACGACCCCTCTCTCTTGCCAGAGCAACCAGGCAAGCACCCCCTTTGATCACCAGATATTGCCAACTCTTCTCTCTACTTCTTTCATTAGAGTAGTGTAGCATGTTACTGCTTTCCGTTAATCCTATTCTGATGCATAGCCTGTCATTGTTGCTCCAGCTGTTGATACCTTACTTGCAATCCTAAATGCTTAGTGTAGGATGCTAGTTTATCATCAGTGGCCCTACATTGTTATCTGTCTGCCATGCTATACTATCGGGCAGTGATCACGTCGGGTGTTGATCACGGGTATATACTATACATATTACACATGATATATGTTGTGACTAAAGTCGGGTCAACTCGTTGAGTACCCGCGGTTGATTCACGAATTGGGGGCTGGAAGGACATACTTTCCTGACGGCCCTCTGTGTGGATCTTTGTGGCGGAGCGACAGGGTAGGTTGAGACCACCCAGATGAGAGGTGGGCCTGGCCCTGCTCGGCGTTCGTGGTGACTTCAAGATAACACGCTTAACGAGATCTTGGTATTTGATCGGAGTCTGGCTACTTGCCTATACACACTAACCATCTACGCGGGAACGGTTATGGGCACTCGACGTCGTGGTATCAGACGAAGCCTTCGTGGCGTCAGCGACTGAGCGGCGCACGCCGGGTTGGACGTCGTAACGCAACTTCCTTTGTAATGGAGGTTGATAGGTCTGATCACCGGCCGTGCACGCAACATGCAGGTGTGCAATGGTCGATGGGCCCAGACCCCAGCGCGCATAGGATTTAGACCGGCGTGCTGACCTCTCTGTTGTGCCTAGGTAGGGCTGCGACATGTAGTTCTTCCGAGGCCGGGCATGACCCAGACAAGTGTGTCTGGACAAAGGGGATCGAGCGTGTTGGGAAATGTGGTGCACCCCTGCAGGGAAGTTAATCTATTCAAATAGTCGTGATCTTCGGTAACAGGACGACTTGGAGTTGTACCTTGACCTTATGACAACTAGAACCGGATATTTAATAAAACACACCCTTCCAAGTGCCAGATACAACCGGTGATCGCTCTCTCACAGGGCGACGAGGGGAGGATCATCGGTTAGGATTATGCTATGCGATGCTACTTGGTGAACTTACCATCTACTCTCTTCTACATGCTGTAAGATGGAGGTGACCAGAAGCGTAGTCTTCGATAAGCACTAGCTATCCCCCTCTTATTCCGGCATTCTGTAGTTCAGTCCACATATGATACCATCATTCCATTTGATACCAATGCATACATATGTAGTGTAGCTCCTTGCTTGCGAGTACTTTGGATGAGTACTCACGGTTGCTTTGCTCCCTCTTTTCCCCCTTTCTATACCCGATTGCTGCGACCAGACGATGGAGCCCAGGAGCCAGACGCCACTGTCGATGATGACTACTACTAGTCGGGAGGTGCCTACTACTACGTGCAGCCTGCTGACGACGACCAGAAGTAGTTTAGGAGGATCTCAGGCAGGAGGTATGCGCCTCTTTCGATATGTATCCCAGTTTGTGCTAGCCTTCTTAAGGCAAACTTGTTTAACTTATGTCTGTACTCAGATATTATTGCTTCCGCTGCCTCGTCTATGATCGAGCTCTTGTATTCGAGCCCTCGAGGCCCCTGGCTTGTAATATGATCCTTGTATGACTTATTTTATTTGTTGAGTTGTGTTGTGATATCTTCCCGTGAGTCCCTGATCTTGATCGTACACATTTGCGTGTATGATTAGTGTACGATCGAACCGGGGACATCACAAGTTGGTATCACAGCCGACGTTGAGTCTAGTCGATGAAAATTGTTTTACTAACATGGCTGTGTGGCTTACGGGCCCACGTCGCCATCGGGTGGTATTAGGATCTTTTATTCCTCGACCTATACTCTGGGACTCTGATCTCTCTTCTATTCGGATTAAAATGGTTTTACTAAATCTAATTTTAGGTTCTCAATAATACTTTCTCCCGGAGAGCCCCTCATTCTGGATGACCACCTGCTGTACCAGAAGATTCTGAAGATACTCGATGATGTTCTCTCGAGACTTGTGCCATCGCTTTTGCAAATCCCTTCCATCGATAAATCCTTGTGGATAACTACTTACACTTGTCGTTCATATCTTCATTCCCAGTTGCCCTTGAGATTACTTGATACCCTGAAAAATTCTCTGGAAGTCTGAGAATCCCTTGTGCCCTTAGCCGTTGCAATCCCTACCACTGATAAAACGTTATGGATAACGACCTACAATCGTTGTTCATACCACCATCCCCAATTGCCCTTTTTATTACAAGATTCCCTGAAACATTCCAATACCCCGAGAATCCATTATGCATGCTGCCTTGCAGGCCCATTTCCGCTTAATACATCTACAGATAATTCCTCCCACGCATAGAGGATTTGTTCATTCCTAGTTGATCATGTGATCCACAAGATACTTTGAAATACTATCCGGTCTTCCGATAATCCATTGCCAACTATTGTTCTGCAAATACTTGTCTGCTTGCATTATGGATAATTTCCATATGTCTAGAAATATTCACGAGCATCCTTGTCACCGTCATTTTGAGTCTTTGATCCGATATGTTTGCGAATGATTGCAATCATCATTCCAACCCAGAATTCATCCCTCCGGCTCAGACGTCATTTTAAACATGAGCTAGATCTCGACCAATCAAATTATCATCGATTGTATCCCTAAGCCTACTCAACTAATCCATCATTAAACAGAGCATTTGATTCTGATCCCTTGATTTCGGAATCACAATTCCTTTGCATTTGAGTTTGAATTAGTTGGTTGTTTCTATAATCCAATGCCTTTGCATTGTTTCTTCCTCTGGTTGAGTACCGATGCTTACATTAGATCCCTTGAGTACCATTAGATCCTTTTTTGTAGTTTATCCGACAACGTCCTTCATATTCAATCACTTTGGAAGTTCTTTCCCTGATACATAATGCCATTGGTAAATCATATTCCTAGATTTGGCCAACCATGCTATGCTTTCGAGTTGGTGATATTTACTATTGAAGCTTGTGGTATATGGTTCCATGATGCCTCGATGGGTTGAACATATGCCTTCTTTAATATGTGTGAACTAGAAACTTTTCACGAGTCATACTCTTCTGCTATTTTGACAGATAAAATTTCAACACTGCAACTTCATCAAACGCGAGAAGAGAATAAAAGGTTATGCATTGGAGAAGTGGGAGTCAACCTTGGACTTTGTGTTCATGCCCATGGAAACAATGTAGATCATATCATGGAAGCTTCTTGTAATACTAATATACTATCATATGGAATCGATGAATTGATCCTTTGGAATTGTGGTTCCGACCACATTTTCTCCTTGATTCCATTTCTCAAACAAGTTAAAGCACTTGTAATTTGTTGATCGATACTTCTCCACAACCTCTATTTTTGATCTTCCTCAAGTATTACCCTCTGGTATCTCGAGAACTATGTTGCTTCCTGCGAGTCTTCATCTAGTATTGCTTCTCACCGATTCCAATTTCCCTTGGTTCTGGGTTGTCGTCAACCAAGAACACCGAATAGTGAATCGAGTCCGCACCCTGATTCAACCATTCTAAGTAATTTTCGTTGCTTACGAGTTTAGTAATCCTTCAAGTCATCCCAAGCCTGATCGGCTATATCATTATCGTGCTAAATTTTAACTGTGCTACGTGATCCTTCTTAGAGCATAATTTTTGACGATGAGCTAAGCTTACGCCGATCTTCCTTGTCTTATCATTTCACCTTGAACAACAAGCTTGATTCCAAATTGATTCCAAGTTGGTGTCATATCAGTGGATCCAATAATATTTCACTACATCAGTCCTTTTGTTTGATGCAGTCGCTGTTCGATTGCTTCGTCGTTGAGCCTCTCAAAAAAAAATTGTGATCAACCTCAACATTTTGACTCCTTCCAGAATAAGAATCGAATTCTTGATGAGAAATACCATCCTTGCCCCTCGATGGTTCGTGTTATCAACAACAACTTTATTTCCCTCCCTCCGACACAAAATTGTTCATGTTTTGTATAGTACTTTGAGTTTCTTTCTATCCAGCTTGTGTTATATTCTGCCTTGGAGTATTACCATCATTTCTGTTAAGAATGTCGTGAGAATTTTACCACCTCTTAAGAATTCTTGATATAGGTGATATTTCTTGCCATATCTGATCATTCCTTGGTCCCCGTGTTGTTTCTAACCGGAAACCCGACAATTGAACTACGTTGTGCGACTTCAAAACTTCTAGCAACCCTATTGCTTTGAAGTAAATGGTTGATAATTCATTATTAGACTATTGGTTATCGAATCACCATTCTAACATTGATCATTCTACCTAAGTCCATAATCCAGGTGCACTTTTCAACCAATGTTTAACTGTGTATGTTTTCCTCGATCATACCTCTTTATATCATTTGATCTGACAATTGTTATCTCCTTGTTCACATAATTGTGGAAATCCATCTTCTAAAAATCTCAATGAATTGTCACTGAGTTCTCAGCCACCTCCTCATCCTCTCGTTGGTTAAATGATGAAGTCATGAGTCGGAACTTTCTTCCATAGTTCATTTCCCGAGAATCCTGCAACTCCATCTCGTCAAATTGTGTTGCACCCCTTCCTTCTCAGGCATCATGAGTCTGAGGTATCCTGACACCAATCAGGACTGAATCTCAGTCAGATATGATGGTTGGGACATTTTCCAAAAGGTGTAACATTGGATTTTGTATAGCCTAGTAAGGTGATGTCATGCCTAGCATACCTGGCCGGAGGACCCATTGTTATAGTTTCCTTTCTAGCAAGGTTATTCATTCATTCATGAGGAAATTGTAACACTTATTCTATGAGTGGTTCCTGATGGATCCTTTCTATATCCAAAGTCTGACGTTTTCTTAAAGACCTTGTCAATGCTATCTCGAAGCATGTATGTGGTACTCCGATTTTCAATCAGAAGATTTGAAGCACAATGCTAAAATTTCTTTATTAGTTACCCAAACACTATTGTATGGGTAATGTCATGATATTTCTCTCCCCTTTCCTAGAGGGTTTTCTACGTTATATCCTGTCATGGATATCGTTGCTTTGTTTGTCCTTGGGAAGGATATACCCTTGAATTGTGTGTTTAAACACATTTTCCTTTCCATTGTTCTGTTTAAACTGATGATCACATTTTCCTTTCCATTGCTTTGTTTGACCTTTCTCGTGATCTATATAATCTAAGCAGTAATAATTCACTGATTATGTAAACACCTCGGTGTACAACTCTATCAGTCAGACCCTGTTTATACTGTTGATGACATTCCGGTAACCACCGATGGACGAGAACTTTGCCTATTGGTCCGCCTCATTCAACAAGCAGGAAATGGTTCTCTTCGTTCCTCGCCCTTGGTACCGATGTTGTTGCCGACATAACTGACAGGCTATTCCCTGACATGCCTTGCTTACATGATCGTGCAAGACGTCATCGCCCGTCCTACTTTTAACCCACATGGTGGGCCCATAACCCATAGTTCCACAAGATCGAAACCTGTCTCTCCTGTACACCCCTGTTGCGAAAGTTATTCCTCGTGTTTGACACTGTATGTAATATGCGGGTCAGCTTCCTAGAGATGATCTATTATGGTATTAGACACAATACTTATTCCCGCTGCTCTAAACCCCTTTTCATGCCCTGTTACACGCATCGAATAATTTCCTATGCGCTTGAAACTTCTATTTTGCACCTTCTTACTTTGATCTCGATAATTTCTGAAGTTTCAATTTGAGTGTTACTTTCCGCCACCTTCCCCGATATTATCTACTAGATAAGCAACCTTGTAGAGGTCCATCCTTCCGAAGCTACCCCTTATCCTTTCCGTAAGTACGATGGATATCCTGAAGGAAGGACGACAACTTCATCATGATGCATTGAAGCAGAGAAAGGAAGACATCAACGTCGGAATCAAGTTCTTCGAGAAGGGCAACCAAGAACGAGAAGATCCGTTAGAACTTCGTAACCAGATATTTCCCCCTTACACACCCCTTAAATCTCTGGACGAGATTTCTTGTAGTGGAGGAGAATTGTGATACCCAGATAATTAAGCTACAGTAACCCTCTATTAATGATGCGACGTCACCACTGTTACGGTACTAAACTCACTCTGATTCAAATCCCATTCAAATTCAAAATTCAACGTCAAGTCAAACGGTAAAACTTTACAAGTATTTAAACTAAAATGTTCGGGTTGTGCCAAATAATCCATACTAAATATTGCAGAAGAAACCACACTTCTTTATAGTATTAAATTGCACTATAATAAGTAAAATAGCAACAACACTATTATTTAGATGCTCTTAAAATAATAAACAAATACAAACTACTGTATTTATTGTGTCAAAATATTTGTGGTAGTGGCTTAATTACATATACTAAATTAGGTACAACTTTTGTATTTTTACTAAAACTAAAATAAATAGAAGCTGAAGCTAAAAAAGAAAGAAAAGGAAATTAAAAACAGAAAACTAAAAGCTACATTGTGCACTTGTAGCCCAATGCTACAGTGCAGACCCAGGCCCACCACGGCCTTTTCCTCCTCCTCTGTACAGAGAGGAGGCAGTGCCCGTGCGTGGCGTGCATCCACGCCCGCCATGGCCTTGTCTGTCGCCGTGTCCATCATCCACCGGCACCCCGACGTGTATAAAGCCCTCCCCGATGCATCAGACAAACCCTAGGCCAACCATTCCTCCCTCTCGCTCGCCCCTTTATTTTTCTTCATCGTCCGAGCGCGTGTTCGCCGCCACCTCGTCGATCCTGCGGCCACCGGACTCTCCTCGTCGCTGCAACAAGTCCAGGAGCTCTGCAGTGTTCGTCTACATCCTCTACGCACCACCGTTTGAGCTGGAGGGGACGACATCGCCCGGATCGACTTAATCTACTTCCTTCGGTCGTCGGTGTTCATCGCCAAATCTGGCTACCCCCTGCTTCTCGTAAGCTACTCACCGAACCTCCTTGTGCTCCTTAGGTGATCTCCATGTAAACCTCCTCTCTTCCCCGCTCATTTTCGTCGCCCCATCGCTGTCCCGTCGTGACCGAGAGCTCCTCGCCGCCGGGCATGGCGCAGCCATGGCCACTGCCACTACCGCTCGTGTCCGAGCACGGCATTGTGCTCCTCGTGTCCCCCGCCTTCCAACGTGACCCGTACCTCCTCTCCCCGTGCCCTGCATGGCCGATGGCCAAGCACGCCCGACCGCACCAGTCCGCACTCGCCCCTGCGCATACTGCGTCGCCCCACGCACCAGGCTGTGCCCGCCCGCTTCCCCGTGCATGCTCGTCGCGCTCAGGACTCGCCCTGCACGCGCGCGGGGCCGCTGCAGGCCGGTCGGCCTCCTCCCGCTGCTACCTTGTTCTGCTGCGCCGCTACCTCTACTTCTGCTGTCGCCGCCACTGCCATCCGTGCTCCGCGCCCGTCTCCGCCTAGTGCTCGCCTAGCCGCGCCCTCCATGGCTCCCTGCCCAGGCCTGCGCCTACTCAATTGCTGTTGTCGCTGCTGCTTTGCTGCCGCTGCTCGTCCTGCCGTTGCTCTACTCTGCTGCATAGCTGCTGGTTACTGCTGCTGCCGAGCCTTCCTCTGTTGCTTTTCTGCTCTCGCCGCCGCCTGTTGGTGTTGGCTGCTGCTACTAATCTACTACTACTATAAAAGAAAGAAAGGGGCAGATCCAAACAATCTAACCCATTCATCTAACAAATCTCATGGTCCATAATTCTTCCATGTTTAACACTACAAGCCACGCATTAAGCCACCACTAATCCCGCCGTTCCAAAAACAAAAAGAAAAACCGCCACCCCACCCACGCACGCACGCCCGCCCGCCCCCCTCCTCTCATCGCGCCGCGACGCACGCCGCTCCTGCTCCTCCCATCGCGCCGCGACGGACGCCGCTCCTGCTCCTCCCACGCTGCGCCGCGCCGCACGCCGCCTCCTGCTCCTCCCGCGCCGCTGCCCCGCCGGTGCCCCGTCCTCCCGCGGCCCGGGTCGCTCACATCCCTCGAGCAGCGCCGACGGCCCTTCACCGCTGCCTCGCCGCGGGTCGCCGGGAGCCTCCCCGCTGCGGGTCGCCGCCTCCGCCCGCGCCCTTCACCGCTGCCTCGCCGCGGGTCGCCGGGAGCCTCGCCGCGGGTCACCGGGAGCCCCCCGCCGCGGTTCGCCGCCTCCGCCCGCGCCCTTCAACGCTGACTGGTCGCCGGGAGCCTCCCAGCCGCGGGAGAGCCGCCCCGCCGCGGGTCGCCGCCTCCTCCCGCCCCTTCAACGCTGCCTCGCGCCAGCGGAACCACGGGAAGCGGCCGCGGGTCGCCCGAGAGCCTCCCAGACGCCGGAGCCGCCCCGCCGCGGGTTGTCGCCTCCGCCAAGCCGCCACCAAGCCGCCACTCTGCCTCCGCCACGCCGCCACGCCGCCACACCAGTCGATTTCTTGAATTTTAGTTCTTTTTTTTCTGACATTTGTGCAATCTAATATGTTTCAACATTCTAATGTCCTTTTTGTCACATATTTCTACAGGTACAGAATATTGCCACTCATCAGTATCTGCAGCATCTAAGGTGGAAGTAAGATGTTACTTATGGACGAGTTAACGGAATGCCATTCTAATTTCTACGACATGAATATGTACTATGTTTCCTAGAAGTTCACTTGATAGCCTTTTCGTTGTAGGGGCATTTTTATTGCCTAATTTGCTCCATAATTGAGTTGCGAAAATTTGATAGCTTCAGAATGTCATCCAGTGAATTATGGAGCTCTGAGACAGACGGATGCACTGCTGTCAATAAATGTGAGGTAAGATTGGTGATATTTTTGCTTTTGACTTTCTTGAGAGTACCTTCCTGATGTTTTTTTTACTGTGTTACGAGTACAAGGTTCAGAGGAGTTCTGTCAAATGCCACAACATGCTTATCATATCATAGGTTGGTTCCTTCCCACCATTGCACTTGTCCCGGCTTCTTATATAGAAGATGATTTGGAAGCTCGAAATAGAAAATCAATTAATGTAATGCAGATTACACATTAAGCAACTTCTGAAAGCAAAGACCAAGAGAAATGTGGTGAGCTCTGTAGGAGTAAAGTGATGTAACAGTCTCTTTGATTCAAGGAATTTTTTGTACAATTTTCTTTCTTTACGAAGTTTGAGGGCACCTGCTTGGAAAAAAAAATTGATGCTCTTTGACGTCTATTTTAAGCGTACCTTCTGTAAGTCGATACACCATTCTATACATTTCACTTGTTGTACTTCAAGATTCATCTGCACTATTGTACATATATTTTATTATTAATTTATTATCTATTCATGAATTATTTTGTAAATTTTACAACAGATGATGGCAGAGTCAGTGATGATTAGTGCATCTCAGATTGTAATAGACCTTGATCATGTAGTGACTTAATTTCTCGGCCTCTTAAGAGTAAGACTAAATTTTTGCGTGATACGAATCATGAAAATATTGCTGCACCAACACACGTGCTCAATTACTGGATATAATAATCGATAGATAGATTCTTGGTCCTTACCCGTACTAGCTTGGAAAATAAATTTGCTGTAGGTGATGTAACCCCCCTACACAATCTAGCTTGCACTTAGTATTATTAAGAGGGCTTGCATATATGATGTCAAACAAAAAGAGGGCTCACATATATGTCCTCTGTTTAACAAGGAGATGAACTGGAATAAATACTAGGTACATAATATCTATTGTAAATTATATTTATTACTTAATACGTGCAGCTTGAAAAAGTAAAGCACTAATGGAGCAATAAGTGGAAGTCCAATTCAGAAAGAAGTGTTTTGTTTTATATACTAGATTGGACAATGCTTTTCTGCTCGAAGTCTATTACTGAATCTTAAATCAAGAGGAAGTTATCTAACTGGTCTTCCATCTCATTTTCTTCTTAAGGAACCAGGAAGTTTCGCGAAGTCAATACAGTGGGCGACAGAGCAGCTAAGTCATTTAAGGTAACACACCAGGCCTGGATTAACATGCCAACTTTCTTGTGATTTGCCTACAGTTAGATGAATTTACCATCAGTTTACATAGTGTACATAATATATGGACAAGTCAGGTTGCCACAGAATTTTAATCTAACATAATCATATCGACGGACAGCAACGCATGTGTAGTGCACAGCGGCAGCGGCAGCGGCTGCACGGCCACGACGGACAAGCAACAACGCGGAGCAGGGACAGGTGGTGGTAAGAGTAAGTATCACTTGTCATGTTTAACTCATGGCCAACAAAGAGCAAGTATCACTTGAAACTCACTACAGAGCAAGTATCACTTGAAACTCACTACAAGAAGAATACTGTTGTGACGATTATATACATATATGTTCCACTTGGTTGCTCAGTTGGTATTAATTTTTTATCACTTCCTTTTTCTTGCAGTCAAGTTTTGAAACTGGGCTTTGATGAGAAGTTCATTCGTATATGGGAATTCTACCTTGTATACTCTGCCACTGGTTTCAAGTCATGAGTAGTTAGAGATTACCAGGCACGGATGTGTATATGTGTGCTCTTTGTATATGTTTACCTGCATTATTACTAGACAAATGGAAGTCATATACTCCCTCTGGTCTTCAAAAAACATCTTTCTGGAAACTGTTTGGTGGTTTCCAATGCAGACTAAAATTTAAGTTGATGTCGCTTTCTACAATTATGTTAATCTCAACCATAAGATTGAGAGATCAGTAGACAACAGATCTTTGGGTGAATAGTAGTAAATTAGAACCTTTGGTGAACTTGTAGAAAGCAAGCTTTCATCGTTTGAGATTGTAAATGACCTGGGACAGACCTGAGTCATTTACAATCTCAATTGATAACTTTGAATCTTTGCGTCTTCTGTATATATATATTTCAGCACATTTTATATCAACTGTTAACTTTGAATCTTTGTGTCTTCCATCAGATCATGCTTACTGTTGGATTCGCACATGAATAACTAAAAGCACCATGCATTACACATTTCCTTCATTTTAGCCATTAAACTTATGTATCTGGTGTTAATTTAGTATGATTTCTTGTATTGAGTGTATCTTCATCTTAGTTAGGAAGGTCTCTGAGTGTCTTTGGTCATCCTAAATTTTATGTGGATTCTTTTTCCAGTCTTTTTTAGGTTTGCCAAACAATAATTATTATAGCCCTTGATCTGCACATGCCCAATTTCCTTATATTGTACAGTTTCCCATTCTATAATAACAGCCTTTCTGGTTTCTGCCTTGCTAAAATGTTGAAGCACGGCAACATGTTTAATACTGTCAGAACTAAGCATATGGTAGAGAAAGGGTTGCTTGCATGCCATCCATGTCAAAAAGAAAATGTTAAATCCCCTCTTCCATTTTCCTTACCTTGAATCTAATGCTTTGTTGATCTGTTTTTATCGTCTAGATGTTCTGCAACTATATACACAATAGATACTGTCTGCCTGAACTATAGTTCCACTCCTTGAGAAGATGAGATAAACTAAGAATGGGGCAAAGAAATTCCGACTCTTCCTGCTCGCAGGCAGGGCCTGCTATGACTCCTATGGATGGCATTACCGCAATTATCGAGCCTTCAAATTTTGAAGATAACAAGTAGCCCGAATCCAAGAAGAAAACTAATTCAATTCTGCCAAGACTACTATATTTTGGGTATCTTTGTTCCAACTTTGCATTGACATCACTTGGAAAATGTTTATGTGTTCCTTTGATTTTCACCAAGAAAATAAACATTCTGAAATCTTTATAGGATATTTGATTCCATTTTTACTAAAGAATAGACTAAATAGACTACGTCCTTACATTCTCCATGGAGAAGTTGTCCACCCAGTTGATTTGCCATTGATTTGTGACATTTTTTGTGCAGTTATGATTTCTGTGGTTTGCTTGGTACCGTCAAAAGATAATTTATGGGTTTGTACTTCTCCTTTTGTTTATAGAGAATGGGTCATCCTAGAGTATGAATTGAAAATTTTATACCCCCATGAATTTGACATGGTTTGATTGAGGCGTGCGTTGCACGTGCACGCTTACTAGTTACTGTAGATGAGGCTATCTTTGTGAATATTACATCGAGCAACCCCCTTAACTGCTCCTATACTTCGGTTAAACAAATGTTATCAGGGCTAAAAAAATATGGGTAGGTAGTACACTTGACAAGGCTCAAATGTGTTCCGTGGACCAAATCCATTTGATGCATGGATTAAATCCTATGAAAATCACAAATTGCTATCTTCTATTAACAGAGAACATATTTAACCCCTAGGTGTTGCGTGCTATGTGTGGCCGGCCCTGTGTAATTTGTGTGTGTGTGTGTGTGTCGCATGTGTGGCTGGCTGACCCATTGTCCAGTACGGCCGGCCCCTTGTTTAATTAGGATTAGATTAGTTAGTGTTAAATTAGTGCTAATTTACTTAAATAGCAAATGACATGTGGACCGCCCCTCTTGGTCATCTCTAATTAATTGACTTAATAGACACAGTGTCTATGACAAGTAGGCTCCACTAAAACTGTTCACACCTTGACCAAGGTCAACCTTGACTGTTCACTGTTGACTTGCTGACTGGACTTTGGCTGGCTCCACATGTCGTTGACTATGGCTGCCCCAACCTGGGTACAAAAAGAATCAGCGTTATTTAAATTCGAAACAAATAATTAAAACAATTTTGGAATATTAGTAAAACTTTGAAAAATCATATAAATTAAACCGTATATCGGATGAAAACACTTTGTACATGAAAGTTGCTCAGAACGACGAGACGCATCCGGATACGCAACCCGTTCGTCCACCACGCATCCCTAGCATAGCGAACACGCAACTTTCTCCCTCCGGTTCATCTGTCCGAAAACGCGAAACACCGAAGATATTTTCCCGGATGTTTCCCCCTTCACCGGTACCACCTCTTACCGCGTTAGGGCACACCTATCATCACGCTTTGTCATGTCATGCATCGTCATGCATTTGTTTGCATTATATTTATTGTTTCTTCCCCTTCTTCTCTCGCTAGACACCGAGACCGACGCCGCTGCTACCCAGTACGACTATGGTGTTGACGACCCCTCTCTCTTGCCAGAGCAACCAGGCAAGCCCCCCTTTGATCACCAGATATCGCCAACTCTTCTCTCTACAGCTTGCATTAGAGTAGTGTAGCATGTTACTGCTTTCCATTAATCCTATTCTAATGCATAGCCCGTCATTGTTGCTCCAGCTGTTGATACTTTACATGCAATCCTAAATGGTTAGTATAGGATGCTAGTTTATCATCAGTGGACCTACATTCTTATCTGTCTGCCATGCTATACTATCGAGCCGTGATCACGTCGGGTGTTGATCACGGGTATATACTACACATATTACACGTGATATATGTTGTGACTAAAGTCGGGTCGACTCGTTGAGTAACCGCGGTTGATTCACGAATTGGGGGCTGGAAGGACATACTTTCCCGATGGCCCTCTGTGTGGATCTTTATGGTGGAGCGACAGGGCAGGTTGAGACCACACAGATGAGAGGTGGGCCTGGCCCTGGTCGGCGTTCGCGGTGACTTCAAGATAACACTCTTAACGAGATCTTGGTATTTGATCTGAGTCTGACTTCTGGCCTATACACACTAACCATCTACGCGGGAACAGTTATGGGCACTCGACATCGTGGTATCAGCCGAAGCCTTCGTGACGTCAGCGACTAAGCGGCGGGCGCCAGGTTGGACCACGTAACGCAACTTCCTTTGTAATGGAGGTTGCTAGGTCTGCTCACCGGCCGCGTACGCAACATGTAGGTGTGCAATGGGCGATGGGCCCAGACCCCTGCGCGCATAGGATTTAGACCAGCGTGCTGACCTCTCTGTTGTGCCTAGGTAGGGCTGCGACGTGTTGATTTTCCGAGGCCGGGCATGACCCAGACAAGTGTGTCCGGACAAAGGGGATCGAGCGTGTTGGGAAATGTGGTGCACCCCTGCCGGGAAGTTAATCTATTCGAATAGCCGTGATCTTCGGTAACAGGACGACTTGGAGTTGTGCCTTGACCTTATGACAACTAGAACCGGATACTTAATAAAACACACCCTTCCAAGTGCTAGGTACAACCGGTGATCACTCTCTCACAGGGCGACAAGGCGAGGATCATCGGTTAGGATTATGCTATGCGATGCTACTTGGTGAACTTACCATCTACTCTCTTCTACATGCTGTAAGATGGAGGTGACCAGAAGCGTAGTCTTTGATAAGGACTAGCTATCCCCCTCTTATTCCGGCATTCTGCAGTTCAGTCCACATATGATACCCTCATTCCATTTGATACCAATGCATACATATGTAGTGTAGCTCCTTGCTTGCGAGTACTTTGGATGAGTACTCACGGTTGCTTTACTCCCTCTTTTCCCCCTTTCTATACCCAATTGATGCGACCAGACGATGGAGCCCAGGAGCCATACGCCACTGTCGATGACGACTACTACTACTCGGGAGGTGCCTACTACTACGTGCAGCCCGCTGATGACGACGAGGAGTAGTTTAAGAGGATCCCAGGCAGGAGATCTACGCCTCTTTCGATCTGTATCCCAGTTTGTGCTAGCCTTCTTAAGGCAAACTTGTTTAACTTATGTCCGTACTCAGATACTGTTGCTTCCGCTGACTCGTCTATGATCGAGCTCTTGTATTCGAGCCCTCGAGGCCCCTGGCTTGTAATATGATGCTTGTATGACTTATTTTATTTATAGAGTTGTGTTGTGATATCTTCCCTTGAGTCCCTGATCTTGATCGTACACGTTTGCGTGTATAATTAGTGTACGATCGAATCGGGGGCGTCACATGTGTATAGAGGGATGGCATGGCAACGGTGGCAGCACAACCGGACATGGGAGGCAGGAGCAGGTGGCACTGGTTTGGGTGGCTGGAGAAAGAAGACCAGAGGTTGAAGAAGCACGACGGCCATTGGATGGACATCGTACGGTCACTGCAAATAGAATCATTTATATTGACTAAGCTGACAAAGCCCATGGTACGCGTCAACTTAGTAGGCCCACAGGTCAGCCTCCGAAACGGTGCACCCTAGATGTCAGGGGAGGAATTATTTTTTGGGCGGCTGAAGTAAGAATATCTGAGATTGAAGAAGAAGCACGACATCCGTTGGATGGACATCCTACGGCCATTGCTGCTAGAACCGTATGTCGACTATAAGTTGACAAAGTCTTACATACGCGTCAACTTAGTTTTTTTAGGGGACGCATCAACTTTGTAGGCCCACAAGTGTGTGGCAAAGAACATATAGCCCATTTGCGAATTGTAAGAATGTACATCCCATTTTTGAATTCTAATGGAATTTACTATAGCCCATTTACAATTTGTTAAAAGTACAACCCACTTTCTAGCTAGGACAACGACTAATAATTTCATCCAACTGCTCAAAACACAATTCAATACAATTTCCCACATTTTGATGGGATCCGAAATATTTTTATCCCGAAATTTCTACTCAGATTAAAAATAATTTTAAAATAAATTTGTATTACATAAAAATACAATGAAATACTACGCCCGCAACAATTAATGAAATTAAAATTTTGAAAATCCAATAATAATATTTTTTAAAAACTAATTACACGTTTGGTGCATTTTTTTATAGTTACTGCCCAATTTTTATAATTACATCCCATTTATTATTTCTTAAATCCCATTTTCTTGTTAAGCCTAATGCATCCCTCCTAGAAAAGATTTGCAGCCCAGCGGGGCGGAGAATAAGAAGTTGACCTTGCCTGGGTATTCCTCAAAAAAAGTATAGTTGGGCTAGCCATTTTCAGCTTGAAAAAATTAATATCTAGGCTGGATATCTGTCCTGCAATAGACGGGCCATAGCCTGCCTAGTTAATACCCTGCTCTCCTCTGAACAACAACAAAACATCGCTCAAGAAAAACTCAAAAACACAAATACTGCTCGAGCTGCTTGGTCCCACCTGTCGGCCGCTCCTTGTGCAATTCTCTCGTTTATTGACTACATAGGTTGACAATGGTGTGGGACCATGATGTCAAGAAACCAGGAGGAAGCAAAAAAATTATAGTTGTATATAATGAGGCACTTGCGTACGTGCGGCTATGGCCTCGGTGGGTCCCCACTGTCATACTCTCCAAGTAAATTCATCTCCTCATTCCTCATGTGCGTTGACCATGTTGACAATGCGATACGGCGGCGCCACGACGAGCGCAACAACTCGAAGGACGACGGAGAGGGCCTCGCGGGCCCTACTGATGGTCTGATACTGCGCCCGCTGCTCATTCAGGAAGCCAGGATCATAGGGCCACATGTCCGCGACGGCATTGTCGTTTGCTTGTTCGGTCGTGCTCGTTGAGGATACGGATGTTGCAGCATAGGTCCTCCTGTGCTGGTAGCTCTTCCGCCATTAGGGCGTTGAAGTGCGGCCAGACCTGCTCTATGGTGATCATGGCATGAACCGGCTTGGACAGTGACGCCGGCTCCTGGTCGAAACCTACGTCCATTGTCTGATTTTCATCGCTCAGCTCGGCGAGCTTGCTGGCGAGCCAGCATGTCCGGCTACTAGACCGACCCGCCGCCAAGCACGAGTCTGACCACCCCGGCCCACCCAGACCGCCTCCCTCTCCCGCACATGCTTTCTGCCCGAAACGGTCAGTGCCGCCTGCATCGCTTCCCAGTGTAGGTGATTGCTCCACGTTCAAACGACACAAGTGCCGTCCATCCATCCGTCTGCCGCCCACATTAATGATACGCGGTTGCCGAGGCAGCTACACTGGCGCCACCCGTCTATCCCTCCGCCGCCCACCATTGCTATGTAAACGGCTACGCCGGCCATAGCCACAGTCATCCGCCTCCGTTCCATTTCTCCTATCCACACCACTATTGCCCACCATGGCTTCCTCGCGCTCCAGCGCTCTTTGGGACATGCAGACGACGGACCACAAGGAGATGGCAGCCATTACTGCCGACTGGCTAGCCGGCAGGCAGCTGGAGGATTACGACGTCCCAATGGAGAACATGGTAGTCGACGATCCGGCGCGAACCCCTTCCTCCACGCCATCCTCGTCGGTGCATTGCACCATGACCATCGGCGAGGACCTTGCCTAATACATGGACACAATGAGGCAGAAGTGTCAGGAGCAGTTCTGGGAGGCGCAGGCCAACACTGCCTACAACCACCATCTCCTCCAGGAGCACCTGCAGGCGGAGGAGTAGATCGCCACGTAGCAGGTGGAGTAGGAGGCGCTGCTCGACTCATACCGCTCCGCCCGTGAGAGCCACCTCGAGCGCTGGCGGTACCGCATGCGGGTGGCGGAGGCTACGGCCGCCTACAAAGAGGATGATTAAGCGGGTGAGGCGCTGTTTGGCGAGACCAAGGACAAGGCAGAGGACAATGCCGACTCCGATGAGTCCCTGATCCGGTACCATCGATGAGGCCCTGCTCCGCCGAGGCCCCGTGGTGCCAACGACGAGGCAGAGGACACCGCCGACTCCGCCGATGCCCCGCCCCGCCGGCACCGAGGCGAGGGATTATGCAGACTTCCATGAGGCCCTGCTTCACTGAGGACTCGCCGCGCCAACAACAAGGCAGAGGACATCGCCGGCTCCATCGAGGCCTCGCCCCGCCGGCACCGAGGCGGAGAACCTCGCCAGCTTTGGTGAGGCCCTACTCGGCCGAGGCCCCGCCCTGCCAACAATGCGGCATAGGACATCGCCGGCTCAGCCGAGGCCCCACCCTACCGGCAACGAGGGGGAGGGTTTCCCCCGCTCCGCTGATGCGCCGCCTCGTCGGCAACGAGACAAATGACATCTCCGTCTCCGTCGAGGCCCGCCCCGCTGCCAATGAGGCCGTGCCACAAAGAAAACAAGGAAGAGTAGAACATGATAGGTCGCCGCCACTCAGGTCCAAATAAGGCCACCGTTGCTAACCTCCAGTTGAAGCCAAGCTAGGCGGGTTGACCATTGACGGCCGATTAGCTTCTTGGCAGCGACGTGGAGTCGAATAGCTACGCTGGAGAAGAAGCTTCTGTTCGACTCAGCCGGACACGGGTGGGTAGCTTCGGTTAATTAATTATAACTCCAACGCACCCCTTTTTAGTTGAAGAATGTATGAAATGTAATGAAATATGGCATGTTTATGTGATATCCGACCGTGTATGAATGAATTTAGTTCAATTAGTTCGAATTCTTGTATCACTGGCATTGGATGACCATGCAAAACAATACGTACTAGCATTATTCCCAGGGTGATCTCCTTGTTTGCTACTGCCTCCGGTCCTTTTTTATCTGAATATAAGTTTTGTCTGAAGTCAAAGTATCTCTACTTTGACCAATCTTATAGAAAAATGTATGAACAGTCATAGTGTAAAATCAACGGACTTGTAAGAAAACTAATATGTGAAGTAAAAAGGAACACGGGGAGTACAAAGAGTTTGAGCATCTTTTTAGCATTCCTGTACATTGCAACCAAACACACAGAACTGGCAATTCATAGGGAACGTTCAAAACAATTGATGATTATGCATCTCAGTGATTCACATATCAGAGCCAATATTTACTTCACAATTAAAGAATAAAGAACAAATCGATCATTGCCGCTGACAGCAAAGGGCGTCCCATTCGAAAATATCAAACGCATGTCTTCTTGCTAACATCAATGAGCAAAATTTGACAAGGTTGTCCCATTACAAAATGTCAAATGCGTGTTGTTTTGCGTACATCAATGAGAAAACTTTGACAAGGTTTTCCCATTCCAAAATATCAAATGCCTACGATTGTGGAATGGGCAGGGTTTGCCATTAGTTCGGACATTGACATGGAACCTCGTGCTAAGTAAACTAGCTGTTCTTTTTGTGCAGTTCCACCAAAATCAACCAAATTCGCGTGTAGCTTGTATGATTTCTCCTTTAGAGCATCTCCAGCCGTTCGGCCCCCAGGGCACCGAAAAAGAGCGGCCTGGGGGTGAACCGATGCTAGATTGGCCCCAGGGGGCGACCTAGCTCCCAGCCACGCCCCCAGGTGACGCCTCCCAAGCCGCGGCAAATTCAAACATGGACATTCTCACTCACAAAAGACGCCACAATTCCGGCGATCACATTGGTCCAGTTTGGCGATCATCAGTTTGGCTAACGTATGAAAAGTTCAGCGTACAAAAAAGAAAGAACGCGCGTGCAATGCTTCACACAGCGGGGTCGGCCTCCGATGTCGGCGGAGTCGGCGTGCGCGGGCTTGGTGGTGTCGGGGCTGCTTCGGTGCTAGGCGACGTCGGCGCGGCTTCTGTGCAGTTGGGCATCGTGGAGGCATCATCGCTCGGGCTTGGCGGCGGTGTCGGCATGGGTGTGGGAGTTGGCAGTCGCGTTGGTGTGGGCGTGGGAGTTGGCGGTGCCATCGATGATAGCTAGTTCAGGATGAGGCCGCGCTCCGCCAGGTACCACGCCTTGATCGCCTCGTCGTTGCTCTGGAGCATGTCCGCCCCGCCCAGTAGGAAAGCCAGGTATGTGTTCCTCTTCTTCGCGACAACATTCGTCCGGAGTAGGTTGAGCTTGACGCCGACCACCGCGCCTCGGTCTTCTCTTCACGTAGGGTGGCCCAGGCATGTGCGTTGGCGAGGCAATGCTCGATGGACTCCTGCACGCGTGCGGTAGCCGAGTCGGGGTGTTTCCCCTTCTTGGCCCCTTTGTTGCCTTTGGGGCGCCCCTCGCCCGCGCCTGGCGTTGGCTCGTCCGGCATGCAGGTCTCGTTGGCCTTGGCAAGGATGCGCCGGAGATCCGCCCACTTCTCGCACTTCTCGATCCATTTGAGGACGTGGAGTGTAACGCCCCGGACACACACGCCGGTGGTCGTTACTCCTGGCGGGATCTAGACTGGCCCCACAGATCAATACTAGTCTTTTTTGCGCACTTTGTCCTCACTCATGCACACCCGAGAGCAAATTCCCGGTCGGTCACCCATCCTGACACTACTCCAAGCTGAGCACGCTTAACTTTGGAGTTCTGTCCGAATGGGCTTCCGGAAAAGAAGGAATTCCTTATTGATATGAGTAGTCTATCATCCCTAATAAGCCAGGCCATCACATGAAGGTACTTGAATTCTTGGTTGCTACTGTCCTAGCGATACATGGCGAACATGCGCAACAGCTGCGTCGAGGAACAAACAGTTGGCGGGGGCTAACGGCGAGAAGAAATGGGAGGCCGGCGTGCCATACTTAATCCTCAACGCTGGCGCCGCTCTCTGGGCCAGCCAACATCTCCTCGACAATCCCATGCCATTTGTTACACGCCGACTGGATGAGCCCCCAACGCTTCGCCATTGCCTTCGACCCGCGCTGCATGAAGACGCCTTTGAAGTCGGGGTCAACGAGTTTGCGCTCGTCGAACTCGGCCTTGATGCGCTCCCAATACGTGTCGATGCTCTGGTTCGTGCCGGTGATCGGGTCGAGGAAAACGACTTTCCATGCTTTGGCGAGACATTCCTACTCCTTGGACAACCACTTGATGCGTGGCTCACCGGTCCTGGCCGCCCCCTTCTTCTTGTGTCTCTTCGCCAGAACCGGCGCCGACTCCTCGTCCTCCTCATCGTCGTCCTCCTCCTGCTTCTCGTTCGAGTCCTCCTCACTGTACTCGAGCTCGTCGTCCAAGTCGCTGTCGAGGCCAACCGTCTCGTCCTAGGTAGTGAACCCGGGGGACGCGGCGGCGGCCGAGCCTGCCGTGATGATGTCGTCCATGTCCACTTCGGTCGCGTCGATGTCGTCGAGGTGCGATGCAGAAGCTTGTGAGAAGGGCAGCGCACCACGGTGGAGAGGGGGCGTCGGGGACAACACGTAGGCCAGCGGTGAGTACTTGTATGGAGTGTACTGCACGCTGGCGAAGTTGGGCGAGGGCGTGCGCTGGGCCGGGTGACCATGGGGGAAGGTGATGTTGGGGTTGAACCAACCGTGCATGTCCCCGTCGGCGTAGCCCGACGATAGCGTGCATCCCCAGGGTTGCAGTGATGATGAGAAGCCGACCAGAGAACCGATGCTTTGCTGGCTCCAGGTCACGTACTGGGCGTGGCCCCCGGGAGGATTCATCATCCCCATGCGAGCCGCCTCGGCTTGTTCGGCCGCAGCCGCAGCCGCGAGCGCCGCGTTGTCCCTGGCCTTCTTGGTGTTGGCCCTGTTCCGTCGGTCGGTGGTGACAGCCTCCTGACGCCGGACTACCGCCCTCCAGTCGTTGTTGGACATGCCTGGTGGCTTGTACAGCGGGGCCCTCGGCTTCCTCTGCTTTGGCTGGGCGGCGACGGCAGTTGCAGCTGTCGCGACATGGGGGATCACATATTTCTTCAGCGGCATGGCGGCCGACGAGGGGACGAGGAGGGAGATTGGTGGGAGGAATGGAGAGAATGAGAGGGAAGCCAGGGAAAGCGGGAAGAAACGGCAGGAAAAGGCCCTCCTCTCGCCGACAAAGCGGCCCCACGCACATTTTTGCTTATGCCGGCGCCCCTAGCGCGCCGGGTTCGGCTCGGGTGCTCCGGCTGTTATTTCGGCCCAAGCCTGGCGAAAAATGGACTCTTTGCGCGGGACTAGGCCGATTTTCGCCCACCGGCACTAAAAAAAGCCTGGGGAGGTTCTTGGGGTTTGGTTCGGTGGGCGACCGGAGGCCGTTCTTCCCACACTATGTAAGGCGGCGAGGAATAAGGGGTCACAGGCCCTCCTGTGCCGCCGCTAGGTGAAAGAGAACAGCTGCAGTGGTAGTGGATTCCCTCCCTCGCCGACAGCTACAGCGTTAAGCCTCCTTCCCTTCCCGGCAGATGGATCCTGTCGGCTCTTTGACCAGTAGTGAGGGGAGAGAGAGAGAGGCAATGAAGTCTTGTTTAGATCTGGAGAGGGTGAGAGAGTGTGAAGAGAGCAACTTCAAGCGCTATGGCTCCAGCGTGTATAAATATAGTGGAGAGGGAGTGTGAAGATTGCAAACCCTAGAAAACAACAAAATTATGCTCAAGTGCGGTTATCGAAGCCGAGACCTCAAGTTTGGTGAGCGAACAGGCTAACCAGCTACACCACCCTTACGTTATATTTAACTAGAGGAAAATAACCTTTTATACATTCCTGCATTCATGTGTCAAGCATGCCGTGTTTTTTTGCGTGGGAGTCATTGGGATTTAAATCATAATCATGTCACGTGGCTTTGGTGGTAAGGTCTGTTGGGATTTAAAGCAGTGTTGGTAGTACAAAAATAATGCAGCCTTAGTCACCTTACCTCTCTCCATGTAGTACGTTGGGTCCCACTAGTCAGAGGGTGAAACAAACAAAATAATAAGAAAAATTAAAAGCGCCAGCGGTGTATCTTACCTCACAAATCTCACTACTGCTCGTGAACACAGTCCAATTGATCCCTTTGTTCGCTCACGTACTATTTTAAGTGAATCCTTATTATAACATGCACACAATACGCATGCATGCACTCGCACACTAGCACGCAGCGGGCAGACACACACTAGTTAGCATACAACACGCACACACCGGCGACCGGCGACGAAGTTGAGGCTGCAGGGTCATACTTTGGCAGTTGCACGACAACCATGCACACAAGGCGAGTAGAGCGACCTAGTGTGGGTGTCATCATAATCATCATTGATGGCCATGTCATCTCACGGAGATGGAGTTTGTATGCTTTGCGCCACAAGCAGCAAGAGCTTGGAGTTGGCGTAGTGGTAGAGCAACGGGTCGATGACCTTAGGTGGCAGGGTCAACAATGGGAACGGCAGACAACAGGCAAGCTACTGCACGAACTTGCGGTAATAGAGGCCAGCGTGCGACTTGAGTCCATGCTAGTGCATGTGCATGCACTACGAGGTGCGCGCTGCATGCGTGTGCCGCTACTAAAGGTAGAAAAGTATATGTGCCACTAGTTAATCACAACTGGAGGTTGGTGTAGCTGGTTAGCCTGTTTGCCCATATAAAGCGTGAGGTCTAGGGTTCGAACCACGCCCCTGTGCTTATTTTTATTTTCGTTCAACTTCTTTCTTCCACCCAATGACAGGTAGGACCCACATGATAGAGAGAGAAAACTGATCTGACAAGGCATTAGTAGGATTCTTTGACTGGTCAAAATGGATTAATACAGAGCTATATGATCTCGTAGTGATCGTATAATCACCTCATCACATATATAGTGACCGTATCGACCATATTCTTGAGTACAGTCACCAAAGTGAACTTGTACGATAAGTTCAATGACCAATAGTGCATTTTACTCTTTTAATTATTTATTTTGTACACTTTGCTCTCTTCTAATAATTTTGGGCACTTGTATTCGACCTAAGTCAGTGTGCCACCGTATCTCGTACTAGTCCCTCCGTCTAGTTGTATATCACGTCAGAAGGTAAAGCGGGACCAAGGTGCAAGCTGATTGGAGGAGAAGGAGAAACTTGACCGGTCCTTCCACCAATCAAAGCCCTGATTTCTGTCTCTAAATGCAACAATTAATCACAAAAACTAAGAGATGCCGTTTTAGCTACCATGCAGGGCCACGTATTAACTCGCTTGCATGCCGACTTTGATTATTTGACTGATTAACGCGTAGTTGCGCTCCATGCATTGGGTCATGCATTGGGTTTCCGGGGAGATAACAAGGTAGAGTAAGGGAGCGTTCGGTTACATTTCTTAGTAGTAAGGAAATTGCTCGGCTAGCCCAGCTAGCCAGCTTTCGCTTAGCCAACCTTGCCTGGTCATAGGGTTTAGTTCTTTTTCTTACCAGCCTTGCCCCGTGAAAATCATTGTCATGAGTGGGTCGCCAATTTTTCAGTACATGAAGTTTGCCATCGGAAGAGAGCTGATTTGGCTCTCCTGAGCTAGCAAGGTTTTTCTAGCCCACCCAAGCCAGGTGGTCCACAAAAGCTAACATATTTTAATAGTTCCAAACGCCTAACCTTGCCTGGCTAGGCTATAATTGTTCTTGCTAAGGATCCAAACGCTCCCTAAGTAACAACGCTCGCTAGCAACGAGGCCAGGAGGGGATTGAGATGCGAAGTTAATGGACGATGCCAAAACATTTTGGGAATATTTGATTTTCATAAGATGACTTAACACCTAGACGGAGGGAGTACTACTCCTCATTCCAGGTTTGATGGAATATTCGTCACCTCTTCTCTTCTTGTACGTACTCCATTTGTATCTCACTTCTCGTGGCTTCGCACTCACACGATATTCCTATTCTATGAACCCGTGTGTGCGTGTGTGTGTGTTTAACAGCATGTGTGTGTTACAGAGAGCAACACATCGACCTACTCCTACAGAGAGATGATGTGTAGTGTACGATTTAGCCGCGAGAGTCGGTGCATCCTCCCATTTTCGGGCGTATGGTCGGGACAGCTGCCATGCCCGCTCCTGACCAGCCGGGCCCACCCAAAGCCCCTCCATTGCCCGCGCGCGCTTCCTGCCCAAAACGGTCAGCGCTGCTCCAAAGAATTAGTGCCGCATTCATGCCCGGGCAGAGCAGACACGACCTCTCACTAGCGCCTGCATTGAAGAGAGAAGCGGATTCAAGAGTGATGGTTTCTTCATCTATCCAACTTACTGCTGGGTCTGTGTGGTTTGACGGCTCATTGGTCACTATTACTGAGGTGGTACGACTGCTCGATGTCCCACGCTTCGGCGAAAGGAGGTACTAGATTACAATTTTCTCTATTCTTATAGCGGAGGAGTGCGAAAGGAGTGAAAGCACACAGGCTCAGTGACTACATGGCCCACCTCACACTATCACCATATTTTCTGGACACCGTGCGACACCTAACTCTTTACATAGTACTAGTATAGTATGTACTGTAATTTCTCAGCGAGATAAATTTGTACAATGCTATGAAGCTTCTAGCTTCTGTTTCATGTATCTTGCATCCAAGGTTGCCCCGTTATAACATTTCATCAAATACAAAGGAGACTAACATGCATGCTATTGCATCTCAATGATTGTCAGATCATAGCCAATATGTACTCCCTCCGTTCCAAAATAAGTGTCTCAAGTTTATGCAAACTTTAGTACAAAGTTGTACTACTACTAAAGTTGACACTTATTTTGGAACAGAGACTGCTAAAGAAAAAAATATCCATGCAGTCCCTAGTCCTTGAACCGTAAACCCTAACCAGGCTTTAATTTGCTGGCAACTTTGGAGCTTCCCAAGAAATGAAGTTTGCAACCTATTGAGCATCGGATCATTTTGTGTAGTTTCACCAAAATCGAGATGAGCATCCCTGCGGCAAAGAAATTGAAGAAGCGTGATTAGAATAAGATTACTGGGACTAGTTGATGAGAGATAAACTCATCACAAATATAGTACGTAGAAGCTAGTAGAGGTATGTGCAGGACAAATAAGTAGCACTACAAAAAAAGACACTTCCGTGATGATACGTGTTTGTCACAGTAGGTCACGTTTTCTGTCATGCATGTACATCCATGACAAATTTATGATAGAATCAACATAGTCATACCTGTGCTATCGTAGAAGTGTTCCATGACATTACCAAAATTATCATCATAGAAGTGTCCACTTCCATGACGATAAATCGCGCATCATAGAAGTGCTTTCGTCAAGGGTGACCGACACATGGCATCCGCCGTAACGGGGCGCTGTTAAGCTATCGGGTCCGGTTTTGGATCCAATAACCCGTTAACAGCCCGGACCAAAGGGAATTATCCACGTGTAAAATTCTCATTGGCCGGAGGAAACATGTGTCAGCTCAACGTTTGGACAGATGTCATCCACTCATTGGACAGGAGGCGCCTATGATACGTCGACACGTGCCACGACCCAACTGAGGCCCATTCTGGTGAAAAGGCCATGCCTGTCAAAATAAGCAGGCCGGCCCATTAGCGGCCTACTTGAGTCAGGCCCATTTACAAATACTGCCCATACAAGTTACATGGAATTGGCCCATCAAAGGCCCATTCTAGATTCTACAATTTCCATCCCATCGTTAGTTTAAGCCCATTAACGGTGTGCTACGTTTTTGGGCCCAATTGCGGCCCGAGCTTCTTTTGGCCTGTTAGCAGCCCATCGTCAGTTCCAGCCCGTTAATGGCCCGAAACGTCTTTCGGCCTTTTCTTGGCCCATTCTGTAGTTGGGCCAATTCTAGCCCGTTGTGACTTTAGGCCTGTCCTCGGCCCATTTGGTAAATGGGCCAACTCTTATTCCATTTTGTCTCTCGGCCTGTTAAGGGCCCGCACAACAGTTGGGCCTTTGACTTTAGGTCCATTAGGGGCCCATGTTCCGCAGGGCATCATTTTAGCCCAACACGACCTTCGGCCTGTTATAAGCCTAGTTTGCAAATTGGGCCTCCTCCGGCCCATAATACTTAAGGCCCCTTACTGGCCCGTAAAGTAAAAGGGCCGAGACAATATTGCCATTTATTTCGGCCTGTGCTACCTCTTGAGCACTTGCGTTGGTTTTCCCTTGAAGAGGAAAGGGTGATGCAGCAAAGTAGCGTAAGTATTTCCCTCAGTTTTTGAGAACCAAGGTATCAAACCAGTAGGAGGCCGCGCACGAGTCCCTCGCACCTACACAAACAAATAAATCCTCGCAACCAACGCGATAAGGGGTTGTCAATCCCTACACGGTCACTTACGAGAGTGAGATCTGTTAGATATGATAGGATAATATTTTTTGGTATTTTTATTATAAGGATGCAAAGTAAAATAAAAGGCAATAAAAATAACTAAGTGTTGGAAGATTAGTATGATAGAAAATAGACCCGGGGGCCATAGGTTTCACTAGTGGCTTCTCTCAAGAGCATAAGTATTCATGGTGGGTAAACAAATTACTGTTGAGCAATTAACAGAATTGAGCATATTATGAGAATGTCTAGGTATGATCATGTATATAGGCATCACGTCCGAGACAAGTAGACCGACTCCTGCCTGCATCTGCTACTATTACTCCACACATCGACCTCTATCCAACATGCATCTAGAGTATTAAGTTCATAAGAACAGAGTAACACTTTCAGCAAGATGACATGATTTAGAGGGATAAACTCATGCAATATGATATAAACCCCATCTTGTTATCCTCGATGGCAACAATACAATACGTGCCTTACTGCCCCTACTGTCACTGGGAAAGGACACCGCAAGATTGAACCCAAAGCTAAGCACTTCTCCCATTGCAAGAAAGATCAATCTATTAGGCCAAACCAAACTGATAATTCGAAGAGACTTGCAAAGATAACCAATCATACATAAAAGAATCCAGAGAAGATTCAAATATTGTTCATAGATAAATTTGATCATAAACCCACAATTCATCGGTCTTAACAAACACACCATAAAAGAAGATTACATCGAATAGAACTCCACGAGAGAGGGGGAGAACTTTGTATTGAGATCCAAAAAGAGAGAATAAGCCATCTAGCTAATAACTATGGACCCGTAGGTCTAAGGTAAACTACTCACACTTCATCGGAGGGGCTATGGTGTTGATGTAGAAGCCCTCCGTGATCGATGCCCCCTTCGGTGGAGCTCCGGAAAAGGCCCCAAGATGGGATCTTGTGGATACAGAAAGTTACAGCGGTGGAATTAGGGTTTTGGCTCCGTATCTGGTAGTTTGGGGGTACGTAGGTATATATAGGAGGAAGGAGTACGTCGGTAGAGCAACAGGGGGCCCACGAGGGTGGAGGGCGCGCCCAGGGGGTAGGCGCGCCCCCTACCTCGTGGCCTCCTGGTTGATGTCTTGACGTAGGGTCCAAGTCCTCTGGATCACATTTGTTTCGAAATTCATGTTCCCGAAGGTTTCATTCCGTTTGGACTCCGTTTGATATTCTTTTTCTGCCAAACTCTGAAATAGGCAAAAAAAACAACAATTATGGGCTGGCCTCCGGTTAATAGGTTAGTCCCAAAAATAATATAAAAGTGTATAATAAAGCGCAATAATGTCCAAAACTGAATACAATATAGCATGGAACAATCAAAAATTATAGATACATTGGAGACGTATCAAGCATCCAAAGCTTAATTCCTGCTCGTCCTCGAGGATGTAAATGATAAAAACAAATTTTTTGATGTGGAATGCTACTTGGCATAATTTCAATGTAATTCTTCTTAATTTTGGTATGAATATTCAGATCCAAAAGATTCAAGATAAAAGTTCAATATTGACATAATAATAATAATACTTCAAGAATACTAACTAAGCAATTATGTCCTCTCAAAATAGTATGGCCAAAGAAAGTTCGTCCCTACGAAATCATATAGTTTAGTCATGCTCCATTTTCGTCACACAAGAATGCTCTCATCATGCACAACTCCGATGACAAGCCATGCAATTGTTTGATACTTTAGTAATCTCAAACTATTTCAACCTTCACGCAATACATGAGCATGAGCCATGGATATAGCACTATGGTGGAATAGAATATAATGATGGGGGTTATGTGGAGAATACAAAAAGGGAGAAAGTCTCACATCAACAAGGCTAATCAATGAGCTATGGAGATGCCCATCAATTGATGTTAATGCAAGGAGTAGGGATTGCCATGCAACAGATGCACTAGAGCTATAAATATATGAAAGCTCAACAAAAGAAACTAAGTGGGTGTGCATCCAACTTACTTGCTCACGAAGACCTAGGGCATTTGAGGAAGCCCATTGTTAGAATATACAATCCAAGTTCTATAGTGAAAAGTTCCCACTAGTATATGAAAGTGACAAAACAAAAGACTCTCTATCATGAAGATTATGGTGCTACTTTGAAGCACAAGTGTGGTAAAAAGGATAGTAACATTGTCCCTTCACATTTTTTCTCTCATTTTTTGGGCCTCCTATTTTTTTATGTCCTTTCTCTTTTTTCCTCACTTGGGACAATGCTCTAGAAAATGATGATCATCACACTTCTATTTATTTAAACTCAATGGTTACAACTCGATACTAGAACAAGGTATGACTCTATATGAATGCCTTCAGCGGTGTACCACGATATGCAATGAACCAAGAGTGACATGTATGAAAGGATTATGAATGGTGGCTTTGCCATAAATACTATGTCAACTACATGATCATGCAAAGCAATATGAAAATGATGAACGTGTCATGATAAACGAAACGGTGGAAAGTTTCATGGCAATATATCTCGGAATGACTATGGGAATGCCATAATAGGTAGGTATGGTGGCTGTTTTGAGGAAGATATAAGGATGTTTATATCTGAAAGAGCGTATCATATCACGGGGTTTGGATGCACCGGCGAAGTTTGCACCAACTCTCAATGTGAGAAAGGGCAATGCACGGTACCGAAGAGGCTAGCAATGATGGAAAGGTGAGAGTGCGTATAATCCATGGACTCAACATTAGTCATAAAGAACTCACATACTTATTGCAAAAATCTACAAGTCATCAAAAACCAAGCACTACGCGCATGCTCCTAGGGGGATAGATTGTTAGGAAAAGACCATCGCTCATCCCCAACCGCCACTCATAAGGAGGACAATCAAAGAACACCTCATGCTTAAAATTTGTTACATAACGTTTACCATACGTGCATGCTACGGGACTTGCAAACTTCAACACAAGTATTTTTCAAATTCACAACTACTCAACTAGCACAACTTTGATATCACTACCTCCATGTCTCAAAACAATCACCAAGCATCAAACTTCTCTTAGTATTCAACACACTCATAAGAAAGTTTTTACTAGTCTTGAATACCTAGCATATTAGGATTATTTAAGTATATTATCATGCTATTTAAGACTCTCAAAATAATCTAAGTGAGGCATGAGAGAATAATAGTTTCTATAAAACAAAACCACCACCGTGCTCTAAAAGATATAAGTGAAGTACTCGAGCAAAAACTATATATCTCAAAAGGTATAAGTGAAGCACATAGAGTATTCTAATAATTTTTGAATCATGTGTCTCTCTCTCAAAAGGTGTGTACAGAAAGGATGATTGTGGTAAACTAAAAAAACAAAGACTCAAATCATACAAGACGCTCCAAGCAAAACACATATCATGTGGTGAATAAAAATATAGCTCCAAGTAAAGTTACAGATGGAAGTAGACGTAGGAGGGGATGCCTTCCGGGGCATCCCCAAGCTTTGGCTTTTAGGTGTCCTTAGAGTATCTTTGGTGCCATGGGCATACCCAAGCTTAGGCTCTTGCCACTCCTTGTTCCATAATCCATCAAATCTTTCACCCAAAACTTGAAAACTTCACAACACAAAACTTAAAGTAGAAAATCTCGTGAGCTCCGTTAGCGAAAGAAAACAAAACACCACTTCAAGGCACTGTAATGAACTCATTCTTTATTTATGTTGGTGTTGAACCTACTGTATTCCAACTTCTATATGGTTTATAAACTATTTTACTAGCCATAGATTCATTAAAATAAGCAAACAACACACGAAAAACTGAATCTGTCAAAAATAGAACAGTCTGTAGTAATCTGTAGCTAACGCAAGATATGGAACCCCAAAAATTCTAAAATAAATTGCTGGACTTGAGGAATTTATCTATTGATCATTTGAAAAAATAATTAACTAAATATCACTTTCCAAGTAAAAATGGCAGCAATTCTCGTGAGCACTAAAGTTTCTGTTTGTTTTTACAGCAAGATTAAAAAGACTTTCCCCAAGTCTTCCCAACGGTTCTACTTGGCACAAACACTAATTAAATAAAAAAAGCGCAACCAAAACAGAGGCTAGATAAATTATTTATTACTAAACAGGAGCAAAAAGCAAGGAATAAAAATAAAATTGGGTTGCCTCCCAACAAGCGCTATCATTTAATGCCCCTAGCTAGGCATAAAGGCAAGGATAGATCTAGGTATTGCCATAATAATAAGATAGATCATTACAACTCATTTCATATTCTCTACATTCGGCAGCAAGTTTTCTTTGAGGCAAGCAAAAATAATCAAAAGGGCTAAATTTAATGGGACAAAAGTCCCCAAGATCAACTTTGGGAGGTATAAGTTCCTCTCTTGGCCCTTCGTATTGCACAACCAATTCATCATTTTAAGCATTCTTTTGAAAGAACTTTGTGAGCCTATACTCAAGAGAATATCCTAGTTCGTTATTTCGAATAGCCAAATCATCATTAAGTCAGAAATTCTATAAACTAGAACATTGGTAGGAACCCTTTTTCTAAGATTTTCATTGAAAGCAACATAGTCTAGAGATTGAAAACGCATTATTTCTTCTTGATCAAAAAGGATAGCCTCTATGGGAGGACGGAAAGCGTCCACCCTATAATGCGCAAAGATTTCTTTGGCCTCTTTTATATGAATCTAAACTCACGAGCCAAAATTATAGTAGCGGCACACTTAACAGAAGAATGCTCAATATTAGAAAATTCTAAGAGAATCCTTTGTAAGCAAGGAGGCGTGTGCATAAATTGTATCTGAAGTTCAACTACAAGCAAGGCGATAGCGTCCGCAAGACTACTAGTTCTATGAACGATATAACTACCCATAGAAGGCAAAGCACCGGCACAAGTAAAGAAATCTTGGATAACTCCTTTGCCAACAATATTACCACTACCAATACGGAATTTTTTTTGTATGTAAGATGGGGGTTCTTCAGCAGGAGCATCAGAATTTTTCATGAGGGCCAATTCCAGTTCTGCCCCTAACTCGAACCCACTACTAAGTTTTGCCCCTAATTTTCAGGTATGCTCAGTTTTGCCCCTCCGCCGTTTGTGTCACTTATAGAAATGCCCTTTTGCGCCGTTACCGTCCGGTCAAAGTACTTTGACCATCAAGAAAAAAATAGAAAAAAAATCAAAAAATATGAAATTTGGTGGGATCGAAGATAGTCATGTCCGCAAGGCACATGCACAATTTTGTGTTGGTTGGACACTCTGGGAGCTCGTGGCAAAGGAAAAAAATAATAATTTATGCCTATGAACAGTAAATTCGAAAAAAATAGCAAAAAAGTTCAAAAAATTGAATTTATTTGGCGTCAAAGAGGCTTGAGTGCACAAGGTGATTGAAAGTTTTGGTGATCAAATGATGTACGAGGCGCTCTAGAGAAAAAAAAACAAAATACTGCATTTTTTCAAAGTTTTTTTGAGCTAAAATTTGTTTTTTTTCTCCACGAGCTCCTACGATGTCCAAACACAACAAAAACGTGCACACATCTTGCGAACCTGAATATCTTCAGTCCCACGAACTTTCATAATTTTTTGATTTTTTTTCTATTTTTTTTGAATTTACTACTCGCATGCGTACAAAATTTATGTTTTCCTTTGACACGAGCTCCCGAAGTGTCCGAACGGCATGAAAATGTGCACGCGCCTTGCGGACATGACTATCTTCGATCCCACCAAATTTCATGTTTTTTTATTTTTTTGCTATTTTTCAGAACGGTTAAAGACCTTTGACCAGACGGTAACGGCAGAGAAGGGCATTTCTATAAGTGAAACTAACGGCGGAGGGGCAAAACTGAGCATACCTAAAAATTAGGGGCAAAACTGAGTAGTGGGTTTGAGTTAAGGGCATAGATGTAAATGTCCCTATTATTATTGTCCATATCAACAATAATTTCCCCAATTTCAGACATAGCGGCAGAAAGTGCAATGGGCAAAAAGAGGAAAATAGAGAAAGAGAGGGAGGATGGAGAGAGAGGGCGAACAAAACGGCAAGGGTGAAGTGCGGGAGAGGAAAACGAGAGGCAAGTGGAAAATAATGTAATGCGGGAGATAAGGGTTTGTGATGGGTACTTGGTGTGTTGACGTTTGCGTAGACCTCCCAGGCAACGGCGCCAGAAATCCTTCTTGCTACCTCTTAAGCACTTGCGTTGGTTTTCCCTTGAAGAGGAAAGGGTGATGCAGCAAAGTAGCGTAAGTATTCCCCTCAGTTTTTGAGAACCAAGGTATCAATCCAGTAGGAGGCTACGCACGAGTCCCTTGCACCTACAGAAACAAATAAATCCTCGCAACCAACGCGATAAGTGGTAGTTAATCCCTACACGGTCACTTACGAGAGTGAGATCTGATGGATATGATAGGATAATATTTTTGGTATGTTTATGATAAAGATGCAAAGTAAAATAAAAGGCAATAAAAATAACTAAGTGTTGGAAGATTAATATGATGGAAAATAGACCCGGGGGCCATAGGTTTCACTGGTGGCTTCTCTCAAGAGCATAAGTATTCACGGTGGGTAAACAAATTACTATTGAGCAATTGACAGAACTGAGCATAGTTATGAGAATATCTAGGTATGATCATGTACATAGGCATCATGTCCGAGACAAGTAGACCGACTCCTGCCTGCATCTACTACTATTACTCCACACATCGACCCCTATCCAGCATGCATCTAGAGTATTAAGTTCATAAGAACAGAGTAACGCTTTAAGCAAGATAACATGATGTAGAGGGATAAACTCATGCAATATGATATAAACCCCATCTTGTTACCCTCGATGGCAACAATACAATACGTGCCTTGCTGCCCCTACTGTCACTGGGAAAGGACACCGGAAGATTGAACCCAAATCTAAGCACTTCTCCCATTGCAAGAAAGATCAATCTAGTAGGCCAAACCAAACTGATAATTCGAAGAGACTTGCAAAGATAACCAATCATACATAAAAGAATTCAGAGAAGATTCAAATATTGTTCATAGATAAATTTCATCATAAACCCATGATTCATTGGTCTCAACAAACACACCACTAAATAAGATTACATTGAATAGATCTCCAAAAGAGAGGGGGAGAACTTTGTATTGAGATCCAAAAAGAGAGAAGAAGCCATCTAGCTAATAACTGTGGACCCGTAGGTCTGAGGTAAACTACTCACACTTCATCGCAGGGGCTATGGTGTTGATGTAGAAGCCCTCCGTGATCGATGCCCCCTCTAGCAGAGCTCCGGAAAAGGCCCCAAGTTGGGATCTCGTGGATACAGAAAGTTACAGCAGTGGAATTAGGGTTTTGGCTCAGTATCTGGTAGTTTGGGGGTACATAGGTATATATAGGAGTAAGGAGTACGTCGGTGGAGCAACAGGTGCCCACAAGGGTGGAGGGCGCGCCAAGGGGGGTTGGCGCGGCCCCTACCTCGTGGCCTCCTGGTTGATGTCTTGACATAGGGTCCAAGTCCTCTGGATCACGTTCATTCTGAAAATCACGTCCCCGAAGGTTTCATTCCGTTTGGACTCCGTTTGATATTCTTTTTCTGCGAAACTCTGAAATAGGCAAAAAACAACAATTCTGGGCTGGGCCTCCGGTTAATAGGTTAGTCCCAAAATAATACAGAAGTGTATAATAAAGCCTAATAATGTCCAAAACAGAATACAATATAGCATGGAACAGTCAAAAATTATAGATATGTTGGAGACGTATCAGCCTGCTAAAGGCCTGCAGGCCATTTCCATTTATACGGCCCTATCGAGCTTTAGGCCTGTTGACGGACTGCTAAGAGACGTTGTTACGGTGGGCGCATTTTGGTTCCACTTAATATTATTTTGACCAGCCCAATTAAGGCCCGCTTTGACTGCACATGTTTGTTCGTTTGTATGGCATCCAGGAAACGTTTGGGTGTGTTGGCCCCCATTTCAATGATATAGCATATTCAAGAAATATCCTACTCTGTAGTATCACCTCTAAAAAACATACACTATACAATAACGAGCATAGAAACATATAATAATCCTACACTATACAATAAAGAAATTATAGCCGAATATACCCACTGGGCATTATAGTTCGGCACCAGTGATTATAAAGCATAGACAAACAGCAAATTACATAGACTGGACAAATAAAGCTCATACATCATGGACACCCATCAACAGAACTTACCATTTGAACTATAATCTCTTCATAAAAAAGGATTGGCCGGATTCACATAGCACACATTTCAGTCTGCAAAATCTCCAATTCCTTCGTGGTTACCTCAGTGTATTGTTTCATTTTTAACTCCTGCATCTAATACCTACATGTCCAATCTCAACTTGTTCATTGTATATTGAGAATCATGTACATGTTGTCTTGCCACCTCTAGTTGATGCTCGAGAACATCAGCACATTCCAATTCCAATCCATAATTTGTCAGGACCCCGATTCTAAGTCACACCAATCTAGCCTGTAGTACCTCATATCACTTTGCGGCCTCACGCACGGTATTGCCACGGGTGTCGCCTTCCCATGGCCCGGGACCGTTTGCGCCTTTTAGCTCACGTATATGATAGTGTCGCTAGCATCCATATGACAGAGAATCCGCGCCGACATGACTAGTCGTGAACCCAAAGTGGCACTAACTTACGGGGACAGGCATACATGAATAAACATCGAGCATGTCGGTCAGCAGCATGTGAATCCGGGCTGTAGCACTGGGCTAATAGGACTCCGCGAACCCAGGCTGTAGCAGGCTAGGCAGGACTCCGGATGTCACCGCGTGACATTTCCTTGAAGGG
Organism: Triticum aestivum; assembly: GCF_018294505.1. Classification (NCBI taxonomy): domain Eukaryota; kingdom Viridiplantae; phylum Streptophyta; class Magnoliopsida; order Poales; family Poaceae; genus Triticum; species Triticum aestivum. Next base: position 489,591,393 of record NC_057806.1, read on the forward strand.
ACAGACACAGGAACATAGTGAATCACACGCCGGCCAGTCAAGTGCTCCGGAGCAGTAGTGCTAGGCTAGCAGGACTCCGATGAACCGGGCTGTAGTGGACTACTATGGCTCATGGAAGCACATGACTACATTTCCCCATAAAAGAGGCTACCAAGGATAAACAACTAGGTTGTCGGATCCCACACATACCAAGCATTTCAATCATACACACAATATGCTCAATATGTGCAATACAACATGGCATCACAACAAGACTCTACGACTCAGAGTATTTATTCATTAGGCTCCGAGGAGCGAGACATTACAAACATGGGTCTCATGACCCAACATTCAGAGCATACAAGTCAAAGCACATGTGGAAGCTTAACATGTCTGAGTACAGACAACTACAAATGAAGAAGGCTGAGAAGCCTGACTATCTACAAGACCCTCCCAAGGGTACCAGATCATAGCTGAGGTAACAAGCTAAACTTCAAAGTCCACGCAGAACTACTAGCGAGACTGAAGTCTCTCTGCAAAATATAAAATAAGCAAACGTGAGTACAAATGTACCCAGCAAGACTTACATCAGAACTAACTACATATGCATCGGTATCAACAAAGGGGATGGTGGAGTTTAACTGCAGCAAGCCAGCTTTGACTCAGTGGCTAACCTGAACTACGACTGCAAGTAACTCTTTTGAGGTGGCGCACACGAGTCCACAAATTCACCATACCAATACACCACTATGGATCTGCTCCCGTCTCCCTGCGAGAACACCATCCATAGCACTCACGCTTATCTTGCGAGTTTTAGAGTATCCACTTTCACTTTTCTATGAACTATGCATGGGGTCCAAGTTTCCGTATCCGAGAAATCCGGCTATTCGAATAGATAATGATAACCCTGCAGGGGTGTACTTCTTCACACATGCTCTCGCCACTTATCGCCCTGTACACATCATGTACCTCGGCAACCTTGAAGCGGAAGCCGGGCGAGGGAGTTGGCCATGACCTGACTAACCAACAAGTCTCTAGTCCAGGTTTATCGCCTATTCGGGTTCCATCCGCAAGGAGATCCCGCCGGGGTGTCGCTCACGGCCCCAAACGATGTGTGCAGGGTTCCCAAGCCCACCATCGGGGTGCCACTTGGTACACCGTGCCACTGTGCCTAGTCTGTCCCAAGCCCACCTCTACCGGGTGCCACTTGGTAGACTACTAACACTACCTACAAACACCAGAAACTAGTTGCAACTCCTGGACAGAGATCGAGTTGATTAATAAGCCGAGAGGGGCCGAGTTACCGGAACCCAATGTGTGGTAGTAACTGTTCATGGATCACAAACACAGAACTCAGTTCCTGAGGACGGCTGCAATGAGATAACCCACCATGTACTCCTACATGGCCTCTCACCGCGACCTTTACCAAATCGTGTTCACACACTTAGCTCTCAACGGTAGGACATGTTCACCACATTCCAGTTCATCCCCGATGAATCAGACCTGACTCAACTCTAAGCAGTAGCAGGTATGACATACAAGCACGAATGAGTAGGCACATCAGGGCTCAAACAACTCCTACTCATGCTAGTGGGTTTCATCTATTTACCATGGCAATGATAGGTCATGCAGAGGAAAAGGGGTTCAACTACCGCAGCATGTAACAGTTGGATCGTTGTTGTCCTAATGCAGTAAAAGAGAGCAGGAGCGAGAGAGTGGGATTGTATCGGATTAAACAAGGGGTTTTTGCTTGCGTGGCACTTCTAAAGATGATATAGCTCTTCATCGGTGTCATTGATCACATCGTCGAAACATACGTCTACCGAGGGGGAACAATCACCGGCAACACAGAAAGAACACAATCAATGCAATGCACAATATGATGCATGAACATGGCATGTATATGTGATGTTGTTTGTGCAAATGCAAACAGCAACAAGTTCGATGGAGCTCATTTGAATCAAGGATTCAAATGCAACTCCAAACTTAAGCATTTTAAATGCCCTTTATGTGTTTTCATCTATACAGCAGGTTTAGGTTGGTTTGTCATGCATGAAACTAATACAGATGGATAGATTGAATTTTTCTAATCATTTTTCATATATAAATTATTTCATTTGGAGTTACGGTTTAATTTCTATGATTTTTCAAAGTTTTGGATATTTTCTGGAATTTACTAACTTTTAATAAGTCTAGAAAAGGTATTACTGCGTCAGCATTGGGTCATGCTGATGTCAGCAGGTCAACAGGAGCCGTCCAAGTCAAACCTATAACCAGTGGGGCCCACTGGTCAGTGACCCAGTGCTGCCTAGGTCATAGACAGGTGGGGTCGGGTCAACGCCCACATCAGCATAGTCAAAGCTGACACGTGGGCCCACTATAATTAGATTAATCTTAATCTTGCTTAGTTAGCCGGTTAGTTAGGCAGTGGGGCCCGGCTGTCTGTGTCCCAGGGTGTTACTAACTGCGTCATTAACCCTAACTAATCGTGCCACGTCAGCCTCGCCGGATTAAGGGCCAGCGACCTTACAGTGCGGCGGCGACTCGCCGGCCGGCCGTTTCCGGCGACGGATGGATTCTATGGAATGCCTGCAGTGTAGCGCGTCCAGGGGTGGTCGTGGGGATGCCGGGGATGGGCTGCAGGGGTGAGGGCGGCGATCTTTGCGGCGGCGGAGCGTTCTCGGGTCCGACAGAAACATCGGCTAGAGTGGGCAAACGGCATGGGGAGAAGAGGGGAATGGGTCAGCGGCTCACCGCGATTCAGTGGAGAAGCACGGCATGGTCGGGGAGGAGCTGGAGCAAGCAAATCGAAAGCGGCGGTCATCGGTGCCGAAGCTTGAAGATGACGAAGATGCTGGCGACGAAGGGCTCCCGCAGTCGTGGCCGTTGGCTTGTCGACGTGTGGTGATGAGGCGGAGCCTATGGACAGGCTAGATAGGTGAGGGAGGCTCAGTGGGTGCAACAGCAGTGGACGGCGGCGACGGGGTCGCTCGAGTGTGGCACGGGAGAGAGCAGAGGAGGGAAGGGGTCTAGGGGAGAGAGGAGAGAGGACCCTGGCGGGCTCGGGGGCGTCTGCAGGCGCTCGGTCGACGACGGAGGAGAAAGCAGGAGGTGGAAGCAGGAGGTGGCATCCGATGCGCGTGCGGGCGACAGGCCTCTGCCAGTAGGCAGAGGTAGACGACGGGGTGAGGGGGTTTGCGGTGGTGGGCTGGGCCAGAACGGAAGCTGGGCCGGCTCTGCTGCAGGTGAGCGCCAGGTAAGTTTCCCTGATCTATTTTATTTCCGTTCTGTTTTCCTTTATTAATTTATTTTGCCACTATTTCGAACTCCAAACAAATTGAAAACAGTGACAACATTCCTCTAAATATTTTATATTGCACAATGGAATTATCCAAAGGCACATCAATTATTTCAGAGTTATCTGAAATTATATTCCATATATTAAGAATATAAAACCAAATCCAAATACAATATTGATTTTAATTCAATGCCCACAATAATTCCTTAAAAATGTTCATTATTTTTGGTTTGGAACAAAGCCCTTGCCAAAAATACTAAATATCAATAAGGATCATTTTGGTTTCATTGAATGCAAATTTTAGTAGAACCTAGTTGATTCAAGTGGTGCTAGGGTTTGAACATCCCCATTTCAATATTTCAATTAAAGTTAGACATGATGCATGGATGCTTGTGCAACTATTTGCAAAAAAATCTAGGGCTGTGACAACTCACCCCTACTAAACAAGAATCTCGTCCCGAGATTCAAGATGTGAGGAAAGAAGACAGAGGCGGCACAAGACCAACACATTCTTCACGATCCAGATGTCTTTCTCGAGGATGTTGATTCATTGCATCACCTTGATCTCGACGTCTTGCTTTGAGAACTACATCCAACATGACAACGAGTAGACAGGGAGAATTTAAGAAGAATCGACCTTCCTGAGGTTCGAGCAACTTAGGATCATCTTAATGATCACAAGATCAACTCATGGAATGAGACATAGAAACATCTTTGGAGCTGAGAGGCAAAACATGCATCAGGAGGTACGGAAGAAACAATTTGACGAGGGTTTCAAAGTAGTGAGGAAAAATTGCCATGATTCCATAACGGGGCACCTCAGGAAAGGTGACTCATGGAATTATTCCCTTAAGTGGCAAAAAGAATTACTTTTGGAACATAGATCATTGAAACTCTTTATACCACCCTAAGGCAATCACAATCGATCATTTCGCGGAGTTCGAATGGATGATGTGCACTACCTTGTTGAAGACAACGCAAGGGATGATTTTGCTTGCGCGTGCTCTCAAGAACTTGAGCATTTCCATATTCATCAACGTTCTACCAACATCTGTATCGAGGATCCTGGCAACACATCTAACTACTTTGATGAATAGAGATGGACAATGCAGATGCATAGAAAGACAACCCTTTCTCAGGTTTCACCTTAGCGAGGCCAAGGAAACGAAATCTGGATGATCGACCGAGAGACATTTAGCACTCCGCTTCTAATGTTCTCCTTGATGTACTGGTTACTACGGTCATGCTTAAAGCATCAACATAGCCATCAAGTAGTGGTCGGACTTCGGAGTACAAAGGATCCATAAAGAACAACTTTTGGAGTAAATCCTACGAAATCCTTATGGGGAGGTGGCCAACTTCCTCAATCAAGATACTACAATAATAGGTCTTCCGGCTGGGTGTGTTGGCCACGACATCCACTTTACCGGTTACAGAGAGACCAATATTATAGTTCTTGGAAAACGTTCCAACCATCATATCTACCTGAGATTCAGATCTGGTTGGTGTCAGGATATTCCAGACTCATCTAGTCTAGAGAGAAAAATGAAAGTTTACAACACAAGTCGACGAGATGACGTTGCAGGATTCTCGGGAAATGGATTACGGTGGTAAGCTCCAAAACATGAGCTGGTTCTGCTACAAACATGTGAACACACTGTCCCAGACAAGCATGACCACGTAGTAGTCTTACAATGAAACACTACCGAGTTCAGGTGGGGAACCATCATTGCGGATAACGAAGTCCTTGATTAATCCCGGGTTAGCTCTTAAAAAGGAACTTCTTCTCCTTGAACAAATCAATTAGTGGCTTGGTGTGCTAGGAACACATATGGAGTGGAGGTAATTAATCTACCAAACCATAGAATACTTCGCACGTATGCATGACTGATTTGGGATGATTCCAAGGGAAACAAAACAAACCTTTCTCAAATTCGTGGTAGCAACTTACACCTAATGCATGTGAACTTAAAGAAAGTCACTTGTTTCACCCAAACATATACCTCATGAGCGGAACACGAAGGCAATGCTTACAAAAGTTCCAACACTAGCTCAATGTTCAACATGAATCATGGATGAGACAAGATGCTGCTGATGGGCTCAACAGCAACTCATCAGAATTTCCATATCACTGGAATTCCACCATTATGTGAACAATGTGATAGTATTGGTCAGACCAAAGGATGTAATGGTGTATGCTCGAGGAACAACCACGAGTAAGACAACATTATGAATATCGTTGGTTCTAACTTGATTTGACGATATCCCACACTCAAATCAAGGTTTGGACAAGATGATAGATTCAACAACCGATCACGAGGAACAATCGATGAAGATATCATCTCTCGTCAACACACACACACACACAAGATATCCCCTTTGGAGTGAACTAAGTGGATTAAGCTTTTTTCTTCCAACTCTCCAAGTTGTTGTTTAGCTTAACCAACTAGATCAGGGGTATCCAACACAGATTCTTGGAGAAAGGGTGGTTTAATGGAGAACCAATTTGATCCCGAAGTCAACATAACAGTCAGGGGACAACCTGGTGATACTTCCGAGAAGATAATCGGTAAATCATGAACCACCGATATGTTATTAAGCTCGAGAACAATCTTGCTTTTCAGAGCAAGACGATATGATCAACATAGCAAGGCTTTGAAAAAAACCCAACTCATTGATTAAAGAGTGCACCAGAAATAAGGACTAGGTAACACAATCTATCTTAGAATGATGATCCAATAACCAACACGCTAAGAATGAGAATATTGTCCATTTACTACCAAGCAACCAGTTGCTAGGAGTATTGATTTCACACATCATAGTTCACTTGTCATCATTCCGGTTGCAACAACATGGGGACCGAGGAATGAAAAATGATGGTGATAAGTACCTCTGTATCAAGAGTTCATAGGATGGTATGCAATTCCCATGATATTCTTGATATGAAGATGGTAATACTCCAAGGTAGAACAGAACAAAAACTAGATTGACATCTTGATCTGTGGAATACAACTACTTTGACCCAATCCTAGATATGGATAAGGTACCGGAGTTTGTTTCTCCTAGTCATTCCGGGATAGAATGGCTTGACGGAATGCAAGAGTAAAGGCAACGATGAACGAATGCACGCATACTCTTGACTAACAATTGACAGAATAAGGTCATATAACAACTAAAGAGGGACAACTCAAAGGAACATATATCTTTCTGAGTTGTGGATGCATAGATTAGTATGTCAAGCAAAGCTCAACATTTCTTCGGGATAACCCATGTAGAAAGGTAGAACTGGCAGAATCACAATGTAGAATGGAGAACCCATTAAGAGCACTCTGATTGTGATCTTTTGGTTCAGAAGAACTTCTGCCATAAGAAGTTCATGGTATTTGGAAGAGGGAAATACCACAGACCTCGAGGACTATTGCAAAGATTACTAATATCCTAAAGGAACTAGCAACACTATCAACAAGAAGTAAGTAGGGTGAATCTCGGGTTCAAAACCCAGAAATGGAATACCTACTAGGTAATAACATCACGGGATGCTTTCGAGAACAATGGCCAGAATCATCACACTGGAACACAAAACACGGCTAGATTACTAGGTGATCCTCTAAGACACCTATGGTCATGGTAATAGCTCCAACATATATGTCAAGGCAATGGAGTACCTCAACAGACCGATTAGTGTGGTTGAACTGGCCCAAAGGGACATCGGGAACGGAAAGAAGGGATTTGCAAATGCATCAGACTATTTAGAAACCTGGGATAACTCGCACGGCATAACGGCTGTAAATGCTCAAAGATATTTGAGTCATCCTACAAAATGATGGCATAGCCACTCAACATCACAATATCAAGGTTCTGAGGCCAGCTATGAACATACAGAAGTAGTAGAAACTGAATTGAGACTTGAAACCAACAATCCTATAAGTCTAGAGATTAGTAACACGTCATCCTGATAGATAGATGAGAAGGCTTAGTTCTTAATCCCCGTAGAAAAGAAGAGGTTGACTCAGATCAGAAGGCCATGAGGTATAAGGAGTAAAAAGAGCCTTACATTCCCTTCCACAATCAATTCCCTTATATAGCTAAAGCATTTCTAGACACGACTTCGACCAGTTTGGCTTGGTAATCCTACAGGCAGTCAGGCTCTGATACCAACGCTGTCAGGACCCCGATTCTAAGTCACACCGATCTAGCCTGTAACACCTCATATCACTTTGCGGCCTCACGCATGGTATTCCCACGGGTGTCGCCTTACCATGGCCCAGGACCGTTTGCACCTTTTGGCTCACGTATATGATAGTGTCGCTAGCATCCATATGACAGAGAATTCGGGCCGACATGACTAGTCGTGAACCCAAGGTGGCACTAACTTACGGGGACAGGCATACATGAATCAACATCGAGCATGTCGGTCAGCAGCGTGTGAACCCGGGCTGTAGCACTGGGCTAACAGGACTCCGGGAACCCGGGCTGTAGCAGGCTAGGAAGGACTCCGGATGTCACCGCATGACATTTCCCCGAAGGGACAGACACAGGAATGAAGTGAATCACACGCCAGCCAGTCAAGTGCTCCGGAGCAGTAGTGCTGGGCTAGCAGCAGTACGGTGAACCGGGCTATAGCGGACTACTATGGCTCATGGAAGCACAGGACTACATTTGCCCACAAGAGAGGCTACCAAGGATAAACAACTAGGTTGTTGAATCCCACACATACCAAGCATTTCAATCATACACACAATATGCTCAACATGTGCAATACAACATGGCATCACAACAAGACTCTACGACTCAAAGTATTTATTCATTAGGCTCTGAGGAACGAGACATTACAAACACGGGTCTCATGATCCAACATTCAGAGCATACAAGTCAAAGCACAAGCAGAAGCTTAACATGTCTAAGTACAGACAACTACAAATGAAGAAGGCTGAGAAGCCTGACTATCTACAAGACCCTCCCAAGGGTACCAGATCGTAGCTGAGGTAACAAGCTAAACTTCGAAGTCCACGCGGAACTACTAGCGAGACTGAAGTCTCTCTAGTAAATATAAAATAAGCAAACGTGAGTACAAATGTACCCAGCAATACTTACATCAGAACTAACTACATATGCATCAGTATCAATAAAGGGGATGGTGGAGTTTAACTGCAGCAAGCCAGCTTTGACTCAGTGGCTAAGCTGAACTACGACCGCAAGTAACTCTTTTGAGGTGGCGCACACGAGTCCACAAATTCACCATACCAATACACCACTCTGGATCTGCTCCCGTCTCCCTACGAGAACACCATCCATAGCACTCACGCTTATCTTGCGAGTTTTAGAGTATCCACTTTCACTTGTCTATGAACTATGCAAGGGGTCCAAGTTTCTATATCCAAGGAATCTGGCTATTCGAATAGAAAATGATAACCCTGCAGGGGTGTACTTCTTCACACACGCTCTCGCCACTTATCGCCCTGTACACGTCATGTACCTCGGCAACCTTCAAGCGGAAGCCGGGCGAGGGAGTCGGCCATGACCTGACTAACCAACAAGTCTCTAGTCCAGGTTTATCGCCTATTCGGGTTCCATCCGCAAGGAGATCCAGCCGGGGTGTCGCTCACGGCCCCAAACGATGTGTGCAGGGTTCCCAAGCCAACCATCCGAGTGCCACTTGGTACACCGTGCCACTGTGCCTAGTCTGTCCCAAGCCCACCTCTACCGGGTGCCACTTGGTAGACTACTAACACTACCTACAAACACCAGAAACTAGTTGCAACTCCTGGACAGAGATCGAGTTGATTAATAAGCCGAGAGGGGCTGAGTTACCGGAACGCAATGTGTGGTAGTAACTGTTCATGGATCACAATGACAGAACTCAGTTCCTGAGGACGGCTGCAATGAGACAACCCACCATGTACTCCTACATGGCCTCTCACCGCTAACTTTACCAAATCGTGTTCACACACTTAGCTCTCAACGGTAGGACATGTTCACCACATTCCAATTCATCCCCGATGAATCAGACCTGACTAAACTCTAAGCAGTAGCAGGCATGACATACAAGCACGAATGAGTAGGCACATCAGGGATCAAATAACTCCTACTCATGCTAGTGGGTTTCATCTATTTACTGTGGCAATGACAGGTCATGTAGAGGAAAAGGGGTTCAACCACCGCAGCATGTAAAAGTTGAATCGTTGTTGTCCTAATGCAGTAAAACAGAGCAGGAGCGAGAGAGTGGGATTGTATCGGAAATAACAAGGGGGTTTTGCTTGCGTGGCACTTTTGAAGATGATATAGCTCTTCATCGGTGTCATTGATCACATCGTCGAAACATACGTCTACCGAGGGGGAACAATCACCGGCAACACAGAAAGAACACAATCAATGCAATGCACAATATGATGCATGAACATGGCATGTATATGTGATGTGCTTTGTGCTAATGCAAACAGCAACAAGTTCGATGGAGCTCATTTGAATCAAGGATTCAAATGCAACTCCAAACTTAAGCATTTTAAACGGCCTTTATGTGTTTTCATCTATACAGCAGGTTTAGGTTGGTTTGTCATGCATGAAACTTGTACAGATGGATAGATTGAATTTTTCTGATCATTTTTCATATATAAATTATTTCATTTGGAGTTACGGTTTAATTTCTATGATTTTTCACAGTTTTGGATATTTTCTGGAATTTACTGATTATTAATAAATCCAGAAAATGTATTACTGCGTCAGCATTGGGTCATGCTGACGTCAGCAGGTCAATAAGAGCCGTCCAGGTCAAACCTAACCAGTGGGGCCCACTGGTCAGTGACCCAGTGCTGCCTAGGTCACAGATAGGTGGGGTCGGGTCAACGCCCACATCAGCATAGTCAAAGCTGACACGTGGGCCCACTGTAATTAGATTAATCTTAATCTTGCTTAGTTAGCCAGTTAGTTAGGCAGTGGGGCCCGGCTGTATGTGTCCCAGGGTGTTACTAACCACGTCATTAACCCTAACTAATCGTGCCACGTCGGCGTCGCCGGATTAAGGGCCGGTGACCCTACAGTGCGGCGGTGACTCGCCGGTCGGCCGTTTCCAGCGACGGATGGCCGCGCGGACGGGTTCTATGGAACGCTCGCAGTGCTGCGCATCCAGGGGTGGTCGTGGGGATGCCGGGGATGGGCTGTAGCGGTGAGGGCGACGAGCTTTGCGGCAGCGGAGCGTTCTCGGTTCCGGCGGAAACATCTGCTAGAGTGGGCAAACGGCATGGGGAGAAGAGGGGAACGGGTCAGCGGATCACCGAAATTCGGTGGAGAAGCACGGCGTGGTCGGGGAGGAGCCGGAGCAAGCAAATCGAAGGCGGCGATCATCGGTGCCGAAGCTTGAAGATGACGAAGATGCCAGCGACGAAGGGCTCCCGCAGTCGTGGCCGTTGGCTTGTCGATGTGTGGTGATGAGGCGGAGCCTATGGACAGGCTAGATAGGTGAGGGAGGCTCGGTGGGCGCGGCTGCAGTGGACGGCGGCGACAGGGTCGCTCAGGTGTGGCGCAGGAGAGAGCAAAGGATGGAAGGGGTCCAGGGGAGAGAGGGGACAGGACCCTGGCGGGCTCGGGGGCGTCTACAGGCGCTCGGTCGATGACGGAGGAGAAAGCAGGAGGTGGAAGCAGGACGTGGCGTCCGATGCGCGTGCGGGCGACACGCCTCTGCCAGTAGGCAGAGGTAGACGACGGGGTGAGGGGGTTTGCGGTGGTGGGCTGTGCCAGAACGGAAGCTGGGCCGGCTCTGCTACAGGTGAGCGCCAGGTAATTTTCCCTGCTCTGTTTTATTTCTGTTCTGTTTTCCTTTATTAATTCATTTTGCCACTGTTTTGAACTCCAAACAAATTGAGAACAGTGACAACATTCCTCTGAATATTTTATATTGCACAATGGAATTATCCAAAGGCACATCAATTATTTCAGAGTTATCTGAAATTATATTCCATATATTAAGAATATAAAACCAAATCCAAATACAATATTGATTTAAATTCAATGCCCAAAATAATTCCTTAAAAATGTTCATTATTTTTGGTTTGGAACAAAGCCCTTGCCAAAAATACCAAATATCAATAAGGATAATTTAGTTTCATTGAATGCAAATTTTAGTTGAACCTAGTTGATTCAAGTGGTGCTAGGGTTTGAACATCCCCATTTCAAGATTTCAATTAAAGTTAGACATGATGCATGGATTCTTGTGCAACTATTTGCAAACAAAATCTAGGGCTGTGACATAATCACTCAGTAACGGCCATGCCGCACTGCTCACAAATCTTTGTGGTGATGTCACTTCAACCTCAAATGTTTCTGTAAGTACACATGACTAGGGCAAAAATATAGTTACAATAGTGAAGCGAGCAAGACATACTATTCTGTAGATGGCAAAACAAGACTAACAATAATGTTACACGTCATGAAGCATAAGCAGGTGATATTTTAAAAATTATAAAAAGGTAGTCTATGCAGCCTGCATACAGAAATCTCTCTTAGCTCACCAGAGGATCATGATGTTGGGGCCCAATCCAAAACACAGACAAGTTACAAATTTAGACAGCACGCTGCGTATAAGTAAGCAAGCAGTTGGCCATTCTGTAGCTCAATTAAAGTCTTAGGGAGCATAATGAACAGCAGAGGCATTCATACAAACCTACTACAACAAGCAAAACTATGCAATCAGTAGCCTAGTATAAACTAGAATGCGAGAGCTATGCGCGGCGACTGCCGCCCGCCATCTGGCGCGGCTCCTTGTACTAGCGAAGACAACGAGTTGCGCGTCTACATCAAGATTCGAGGGCTCAACAGGGCCGCATCCTAGAAGCGCTTTTGGCCATTGCATGTTGGTCAGTGTGAGGGCCCCCCCTCACAGCTATGTTCGCATGCCTTTTGGCCTGCCGAAGGCTGTTACCTTTCAGCATCGTGGCGGATCAGGAGGCCAGCACCACACGGTCCTGGCGGATATGGCGACAGTTCTTTACGAGCCTCCCGAGGTTCAGGACACAGGTGGCTTGTGAGGAGCAACTTCTTCAGCAACAGAGCCAGGTTACATTTTCTAGTTTATTCAGCTTGGGGCGCCCCTCGGGCTGCTTATCCATAGATCGCAAGGGCCTATGCTGCGGCATGTATCTTTCTTGCATCTTCGATTCATTCTGTTGGGGGCGGCCCTCAGGTCGCATCATCCCCAGGCCCCGTGGGTTCGTCCCTGTGGCATGTGTCGTTTTGCATCTACCAGAACTAGCATTATCTCCCCCATAAGATATTTCATGATTATCATCTGCTTGTTCGGCACTTTGTTGCCATGATCGTCGTACGCCCTTGCAAGCCCACCCATGACTGCCTCATGATTAAGGGCGGGCACGTCTGTTCTCGGGTCCGTCCCTGTAGCGTCGCTAAACCCAAGTGGCTGAGCTCTAGCTCACGGGCCAACTCCCATGCATGTCACCTCCCATGGTCCTTGGTGCCTTGTTCTCGCATGAGCTAATCGGGGGGCGGATAAGTTAGAGTGCGCGACACGGTGCCTCGTCACCATGAGAGCCGCACGCCAGTTGTCTTTCTTCAGGATTTTTGCATGAGAAGACTGGGCACGGCGTCTGTGTTCGGGTTCATCCCTGCAGCGTCGATAAACCCAACGGTTGAGCTCTATCTGGCGGGTTGGACCCGATCACATCACCTCCTGGGGTTGTTGGTGTTTGGCCTTCTCATGTGATAGCCTCAGGAGATTCATTCGGTGCAGGTTGCCTAACCATCTCACAGGGCCATCACAAGTGTTCGGAATCAAATTCAGGCGCAACCCGCCTTGAGGTAGGGACTCGTGAGTCCTGCGCTGGCTCACGAGTGCCCAGACACACCTCCTCTAGCCCTGCCGTGCAAGCCACGTGTCAGGTTGGGGCTGCACACGCCCCGGGGGCTCAACTCAGAGGTTGCCCCCACCCACGCACCAGTGGAAGCACCATGCTCCATGCTGGCAGTCAACACGATCGAGGAGCGGCTATGACCATGCAAGTGCGGAATCGCCATGCTCCGCGTTGGTGATAAACAACTAGAGGTGGCCTCATGGCCGCATTAACCTCAGGGAGCCGCCAGGCTTGGTGTTCAACTTCATCGCCACACTTTCCCTTTGGGAGAGTCGCGCGAGGGGGCTGGGCACGGGAGCTACGCTCAGGTCACGCCTAGCGTACGCCTTCGTGCCAGGTCCGTCGGACCTGGTCGTCGCGTGCCCCTCCCGAGTGGGACCTCGGCGAGGAAAGGTATGGAGGTATGTTCGTACGTCAAGGGGGACTTCTCAGCATCGTGACTCAGCAGCCTAACTGGTCACGTAGCCCCTCACCCCTTGGTCTCGTCCTGGTTATCCCGACGACCCAACGGTGGTTGAGGTATGTGGGGGGCCGGGGCCTGCCGATGTAGAATGCTAAGATCTACTCTCGCATCTTATTTCCGAGGTCTGTTCATACGTAAAGGGGGACTCCTGAGCATCACGACTCATGAGCCTAACTGGTCACGTATCCCCTCACCCCTTGGACGGCTCCTGGTGATCCGGACGACCAAGGCTGAGGTATGCACAAGGCTGAGCCCTGCCAACGCAGAACATTAAAGCAAACGGGAAGGAAGTGGCAAATCCAAGCAAATTATTACAATACATACTGTCTCTTAAAAGTGCCAAGCACATAAGTTCTTATGCCTCCACGAGGCACCATACATGTCGCAGTAGATAAGATGAAGGGGAGCGCCACCAGCGAGCTTCTTCTTCAGCCCGTGAGGGGTGCCCCGTCGTCGATAACGCGTGCGTCGCCTGTGCCGTCAGCCGGGGACGCGAAGTCGATGGCAAGGAACTTCCGCAGCACGGCCTCCACCTAGGCATTCACGGCTTTAGCAGCGGCGGTGCAGTGCTCCAGGTCAACATGCTCAAGCAGGGCCTCCATGTCGAAGTTGGGGTCGCGAAGACAGAGGTGCCTGAAGACGCGAGTCATGGCCGAGGCGGAGAGCGTGCGGGCTTCTCCGTCCACCATGGGGCCGAACCCAAGGACAACGCCCTCAAGCGTCATGACAAGCTGGGGGAGCAGCTCGGCGGCGCCTTCCTCAGCAGTCACAAACGACTCCTTCAACCCCCTCCCGTAGAGACCCCGCAGCGCCTTGCGGGACATCTGCTCAAGAGAATTGAAGGCGAACGATCCTCGCAATACCTTTTGCCTTGGTCCCCAGCTGGGCCTTCTCCGCCTCCACCTCCTCCTTCAGCTTCTCTAGGCAGTCGTACTCTGCGGCCCGCTCCTATGCCGATCACTCCAGCTTGGTGTCATGATCAGCGACCGCATCTTCCCGAGCCTTCAGCTTCTCCCGCGTCTCGCACAGACGGGCCTCGGCGACCAGTTGGTCACGGAGGGCCTTCAGTACTGCCTCCGCCACCCGACAGCGCTCCTCGGTAGCCTCGGCAGCCTTCAATGCCACATTGCGTGCGGCCGCGGCCAGACCAGCAGCGTGTTTGCCCTCTTCTAAGGCCGCCACGGACTGGCTCCATGCCGCCCTGACGGATGCTTCAACTCGAAGCCATCCCGAGATCAGCTCCAGGCGCCCCGACGCCAGGCGTTGATCGGTGCCTTGAAGATCACCGCAAAGTTGGTTCAGCGCAGAAAGAGCCTCCTCTAGAGTATCAGGCACTTCAGAAGGGGCCGGGGGCTCCGGAGCCATCAGGGCTTCAGAAGGTGAGCTGAAAGCGAGTGCCTCTGGAGACGGCTCGGCTGCGGAGATCACCTCCTCATGTGGTCGGGCCTCTGGTCCTCGGGACGATGACCCAGTCACAGGAGCACACAGGCCAGCCCCATCCTTTCGCGGAGGAGGTGGTGCAACCACGACAAGCTACGGGGCCATGGTGGTCCCGACCGTCTTCGTCTTCTTCTTCGCCACCGGCATTGGCCTAGCCGTACTAGAGGGAGGCATCAAGAAACTACGGCATGAACAAGGAACAAAGACTAAGACGCCGCACTTACTGGTGCACGGCGGCGTAGTCCCTCACCCTCTTTTGAAGCACCATGCCCGTAGGCTTCACAGACCGGGGCATTGGTGCACGAGCCCCAGCAGCGGACAAGGCCGCCGCATTCTTGGCCGGCAGCTAGGCGGGGGCACCGCCTCGCAGGATCAACGCCGACCTTCTCTTCATACGCACCCCTTGCTTCAGCTCCTTCGAAGGGTGCCCTTAGACCTCGTGGAGACCCCGACAGAGCGTGGTGACTCCTTGACAGGGTGCTCGCTGACGTCGTCATCATCGGAAGCGGTGCGGAGGAGATTGGTCTGATGCGGGGGAGAGGTATCCCCCACCCCTCCTGGGTCACCTCTGAGTCTGCCCTCTCCTCCTGGTCATACTCGCCGGAAGATACCGGTACCACCGGGCCTGGGAGCCGAGAATGCTCCGGAGGAACAAGCCCGCGTTCGTCGAAGACAGGCATGGCGGTGGTGATCTTCTCTCCGTCCAAGTGGTGGTACAGCAGAAGATGGGAGTCTGGGGGGCAGCCCTGGTCCTTCTCGAGCAGGGTGCGCAAAATCGGGTCCAACTGCTCCTGGGACAAGTCATCCGGACGCAGCCAGAGGTCATCTCTTGTGCCCTTGAACTTCCACAAGGGGCGCGAGTGTGCCTGGAGCGGAGCCAGGAGCTGCGTCAGGAATTCCTTGACGATCATGGCCCCCGTCAGCTTCTCCTCCTTCGGCTTGTAGGTCTTTAGGTCTGCTGCCATCCTCTCCAACAATGGCTTGGCCCTGGGATCGGTAAGCTTCTCGTGATTCCACCCTTCCTGTGGCATCGGCTGCGAGGTCGGCAGCACCAGCCAGGGGTGGACGCACTTGGCATCCATGAAGATCCACCTATTCTTGAAGACATCCACCTTCTTCCTGGCTCATGAGATCGCGTTGCTACCATGCGCCGCAATGAAGTTGGCGCACCCCGAGCACCGGGTGCCATTGACCTGGAGGTAGAAGAGGTGGCGGAGCAGCGCCATAGAAGGCATCACCCCTATGAACACCTTGTAGTAAAAGGCAAAGATCGATAGGAGGAGGATGGAGTTGGGGTGAAGATGGAGGGCGTGGAGCTTGTAATGGCGAAGGAAGACGAATAAGAAGTCAGAGAAAGGAGGAACCTACCCCGTGAAGATGATGTGTTGAAAGAAGGGGTAGAAGGTGCCTCCCAGGGTTTCTGGCTTAGCGGAGCTGACCTGGAGCCCTGTCTCTCCCCTTTTATTACTGTTGTCGGACGTCACCTAGAGCACGGTGGCGATGTGTATTTCCTCGGTGATGGTGGACACGCTCGAGGCTGGATCAAACCAGGAGGCTTGGTGCCCAGACGCGACGGATGATCCAGCCTTATCGGTGGCCATCGGTCGCTGATTCAGGATGAGATTGGCGGATCTGGAGGTTTTCTGGGTAGGAGGGAATGGGGATCTGGAGCAAGATGAAGGAAGGGCAATGAAGGCTTCACGGTAGATCCCAGCCTTTTTGTCAGCCAGGAGCAGTTGCCGAGGCAGCATGGGAGCGGAGGTGCCCATGTCCCATTAATCGCCACATGTCAACCGAGCCCACAGGCAGTTGGGGCTAGCGGCACTCCGCACTTGCCCTTTGGCTTCGCCTTGAAGCCATGTTCGAGTGCCCCTTGGGCCCCGGGGCTCCGTCAACGGCCTGGTACGGCCCAGCTTCAGCATCAATAACCCAAGACCCTCGTGAGGCGGACGACGCCAAGACCTCCCTGGGGGCGGCCTCACCAGACTGGCTCCTGAGGAGTAGAGATATCAATGCAAGGTGCACCTGGCGAGTTTGAAATGACATGAGCCATGAAGACCAAGGCCAAGCGGGCGTAGTGTACCAGTTTCCTCTTTGGTTCCAAGGAGGGAAGCACAGACGCGGGGTCCCGAGGAATCAATCAAAGCTTTCCATATCAGTGCAACAAGACCAAGACCACCAGGATGGCAGGACGGAGGTCATCACGGAGCCCACCGTGACGTCATCTCCAGATGCTTTTGCAGGCGAAGTCCACTTTTGTCAGGATAACTTGTACTAGTTGTCTCCCGTTGAATTTAGCCGTTGTGGGATCCCTTCCCTCCTTTACTTGGGAAGAGGACCAAGGCCACTATAAATAGGGCTTAGCCACTAGCATAGAGGGGACGGATGATTTAGATCATCCTCTCACCCACCAGCTCATCAAGCTCAAGAACACCTCACCCCCTGAGGCTGTTCTACCACAGTACTAGCTCATCCTCAGCCCCTCGAGGAAATCCACCACAAAGCTGGAGTAGGGTATTGCACCGCAAGGTGGCCCGAACCAGGATAAACTGCTGGGTCTCTTGTCCCTTGGGTTCGTCAACCTAGGCCTTGGAATCATTGAGTGGGCAGACTGGGAGGACGAGTTCTCCACACGCACCCTAGAGTTTGAACCTTTCAAGGGTCTGCGGAACCCTGAAACCGATAGAGATCTCGCTCACTCCGACTTCCAGGGCCCGACAATGTACTCCTGTCGCCATCCATGATTAGCCTCCCCTGGCATATGTCACTAGATTACCCCGACATTTGGCGCCCACTGTGGGGCTAAGTGCACAGTCTGCCAGAGACATGTTCTGGATGGGAACCTTCTTCCTCTCCGGCGAGCATGTCGCGGCTGGCCTCATCATCCAGCCCGGCGAGCCTGCTGGCGCTTTCGACGTCCTGG
The DNA here is from genome assembly GCF_018294505.1 of Triticum aestivum. NCBI lineage: Eukaryota > Viridiplantae > Streptophyta > Magnoliopsida > Poales > Poaceae > Triticum > Triticum aestivum. Next base: position 489,609,356 of record NC_057806.1, read on the forward strand.
GAACGGGGGTACCCAGACTTGCCTTCCTGCGGCCCACGGCGTGGCTCCATCGGTGGCCCGGTACGGTGCAGTTTCAGTAGCAATGAATCAAGACCCTCGCGAGAGGCCAAGCCTCGCGAGGCGGATGACACCAAGACCTCCCTAGGGGGAGGCCTCACTAGGATGGCTCCCGAGGAGCGGAGATATCAAGGCAAGGTGCACCTCATGATGTTCAAGGACATGAGCCATGACGATGAAGGCCAGACGGGCGCCAGCGGGCATAGTGTACCAGTTTCCCATTTGGTGCCAAGGACGCAAGCGCAGGCACGGAGTCCCGAGGAATCAGGCCAAGGTTTCCGTATTGGTGTAATGAGACCAAGACCTCCAGGACGATAGGACGGAGGTCATCGCGGAATCCACTACAGTGTCACCAGTAGAGCCTTTGCAGGCGAAGACTACTTTTGTCAGGATAACTTGTACCAGTTATCTCCCTTCGAATTTGGCCGTTGTGGGAACCCTTCCCGCCAACATTTGGGACTAGGACCATGGCCACTATAAATAGGACTTAGGCACCACCAGAGAGGCGGAGGGGTTCCATTCCACCATGACCACCCATTAGCTCATCGAGCGCAAGAACACCTCACCTCCTGAGGCTGTTAATACACTGTACTAGTTCATCCTCGGCCCCTCGAGGCAATCCACCACAAAGGTGGAGTAGGGTATTACACCGCAAGGTGTCCCGAACCAGGATAAACTACTGTGTCTCTTGTCCCTCTGGTTCGTCCGGCTAGGCTGTGGAATCGTTGGGCCAGCAGGTTGGGAAGATGGAGTTCTTCATACACACCCCAGTGTTCAAACCTCTCAAGGGTCTACGAACCAGGGATCAGACATTTGGCGCACCAGGTAGGGGTGCGTCGAAGCTTATCTTCCGTCGATCGACTCGCCGCCGCTCCACCATCTCCATAGCTGATGCTCACCGAGCCCATACTGAGTGTTGAGCCGCTCTAGTCGCACACGTCGACCAGACGGCGCCCGTCGGCGGGCCTCCCCGTCATTGTCCGTCACCAGCCTGGCTGGGCACGAGCAGCAAGCTTCGTCGCAGCACACCTCCATGCGATGGGACGGACGCACCGCCACCCCGTCGCTGACTCCGGCCGGCTGGTCGTCCCATGGTCGTCAAGGTTCGGTGAACGCGCAGGCTGCATTGCTCATGGCGCGTGATCTCCTGCGCTACAGCCCAGCCAATGACCTCTGCGAAGATTAGTTGGACCGTATTGCCAAGCTAGTCAGCACGGCTGGGGGCTCGCCTGCACCATTCCTCTCGTTACATCATCCGCCGCCTTTTTCGGGTGACGTAGGCCATGGAGGGCCTCCGCCACCTCCCCGTCAGGACGTCGCCCTCGGTCCTAGACGCGCGGCCCCGCAGCATGAACCACCACGCCGGGCGCCCGAATGCAAAGAGGAAAGCTACAGGGAGATCAAGTGGGCGCAAAAAGGTGCTCCAGCGCTCCCTCCACCACCACGTCAAGACCGCGCCCTGCCTGCGGTGGTGGCGCGCGAGCACCAAGATTAGGCTCCACCACCACGGCGGGCTCCCGTGACCATAGTAGGCTGCCACGGATTCACCCCTAAGCTACGCAGCATCGTCTGCCCAGGAAAGTTCAAGCCCGACCTGCCTCCATGTTATGATGGCACCCCCGACCCTGCGGAGTTCCTGCAGATCAACAAGCTGAGCATTGAGGTGGCCAGCGGCGACGAGAAGGTCATGCTGAAATGGTTCCCCATGGACCTCAAGGATGGCGCACGCTTGTGGCTTGTGAATATGCCTGCGGGATCGATCTCCTCCTGAGGCGAGATACACGAGCGTTTCATCGGCAACTTCCAGGGCACTCGCGACCGCCCGCCTATCGCGGGTGACCTGTGGCGCACCAAGCAGCAGCCAGGGGAGACCCTGCAGAAGTACATCCAGCGCTTCAACAATGCTTGCCTCAAGATCCCCAAGGTTTTTGACGAAGGCATCATCTCGGCATTCTCCCATGGTGTCCACGTTGCCAAGATGAAGGAGGAGGTCGCCATCCATGAAGACTTATGCACGGCTCTGGAGATGTTCAACATGGCTACCAGGTACGAGGAGAGCTGAGGAAGGGCTCCTCTCCCTCCTCGAGCTCCCGGCGGCCGACCTAGAAGACAAGAAGGCCAAGGCCAAGTACGTGAAGCGCAAGGGGGCTGCCATGCTTGCGGCTGAACCAGAGATGAAGCGCGGTTGGGACCACACAGAGTCTTCCACAACATACAAAGCCACAACACCAATGACTGTTAGGAGCTTAGGGCAATCCGCGACGGGCGCCTCGGTCGACGCCCAATCGCAACGATCGAGGCTACGACCCTGGAGGAGGTAGAGGTGGAGGACATTGGGATGACTCCGGCCCCCGCCAGGAGTGGCGCGACCAGCCTCGTGAGGATCACTGGCAAGGCCAGCCTCGCGAGGGCGCCTGGAGAGACCAGCCTCATGAGGACCATCTCAGGGCAATGCCAGCCTCGCTCCGCTACCACCACCACCAAGAAGGAACGACGACCACCACCTGGATGAGGGGGCTGGGGGCTTCCAGGAGCCTCGCGCCATTGCCTGCATCTTGGGTGGCGCTCAGGCCCAGCCTCCGAGCGCGTCTTCAAGCAGTTCACTCGTGAGGTGAATGCGGCCCTCCCCAGGCTCGGGGCCACACGTCTGCTCAGGTTGTCCGAGAGCACCATCACCTTCAGCTCATCCGACCAGCTCATGTGCGCGGCAAGTATCGCCGCCCTCCCGATGCTTTGGTCGTTCGTCATCAGCAATGTCCTTGTCACCAAGACCCTCATTGATGGTGGTGCGGGCCTCAACGTTATTTCCATTGAGACGTTCGACCACTTCCAAGTGCCGTATGATCAGCTACAACCCACCAAGCCGTTCTAATGAGTGACTGACGAGTCCACCACCCCGATAGGGTAGATCCGCCTCCATGTCACCTTCGGCCAGCGTGACAACTACCGCACCAAGCTCATCGACTTCGCCGTCGCTCACATCCGCCACCCGTACAACGCCATCCTTGGATATCTACCTCTGGCCAAGTTCATGTCGGTGACCCACCATGGCTACAACATCCTCAAGATGCCAGGGAACCACGACACCATCACGATTGCCTGCGAGGAGAAGGACACGGTGTGCTCCCTCAAGCGCGCCTACCAGGCTGCGGCGATTGAAGACCTAGACAACGAAGGCACCCTCTACCCTCCTGAGATTGTTCACAAGAAGAAGAAGCAGCTGCTCCGCCAAGAGACGCAAGAGAGTGGTTCCTCTAGCGGCACCAGCTCAAGAATTGCGCCCATGGATGCGGCGCCTCCCTCTCGTTAATAGGAAGGCGCGGACGGCGCCCTCCTTAGGCTGGGCTCGGGGGCTCTCTTCTGGAGGGTCTCTGACTTGCCAACGCCACGAGGGAGGTGCTCGGGCACTGTCGGTGTCAAAAACAGCAGATCTCGGGTAGGGGTCCCGAACTATGCGTCTATGGATCGACGGTAACAGGAGACAAGGGACACGATGTTTACCCAGGTTCGGGCCCTCTTGATGGAGGTAATACCCTACGTCCTGCTTGATTGACTTTGATGAGTATAGGCGGTTACAAGAGTTGATCTACCACGAGATCGTAATGGCTAAACCCTAATTGTCTAGCCTGTATGATTGTGATCGTGATTACGGACTAAACCCTCCGATTTATATAGACACGGGAGGGGACTAGGGTTTGTACAGAGTCGGTATTACAGAGAAAGGAATCTTCATATCCGCACGCTAAGCTTGCCTTCCACGCCAAGGAGAGTCCCATCTGAACATGGGGAAATTCCTTCGTCATGTATCTTCACGGCCCATCTGTTCGGCCCACGTCACTTAGCCCGGACCCCCGAGGACCCCATAATCCTGGACTCCCGCAGTAGCCCCTGAACCTGTCTTCAATGACGATGTGTCCGGTGCGTAGATTGTCTTTGGCATTGCAAGGCGGGTTCCTCCTCCGAACACTTCAAAGCAGTTGACCATCAGTACTATATCCAGCTTTGTACAATAGTCACCATCGTTAAACATAAGGGTAAAATACAGATAAATTCTGTCTTCTGATGATTTCACGGACGAGACAGTGCAACTGGCGAGGCACAATGGGATGATTTCCCGACATCTCCTCCGACCATGGCCGGTTATCAAGGCAAGTGGGTGCCCTCCTTCATCACGGAGGAGAACATCAAGGATCTACGGGAAGCACGATATTTGGCCACGAAAATCAAGCACAGGCTTCCCTATCCGGCGCTGGTCATCCCCACTCCGGGGCCTGGTGAGAGGGTGGTGTTTATCCCCCACTTCCTCCATGGACTGGGATTTGCCCTTCATCCCTTTGTAAGGGGTCTCATGTTCTACTATGGGCTGGAGTCTCACGATCTGGCCCCAAATTCGTTCCTTCACAACTCGGCGTTTATCATCATGTGTGAAGCCTTCCTCCGTGTCCCTCCACACTTCGGCTTATGGTTGAAGATTTTTAATGTGAAACCAAAGGTGGTCAACAGGAAACACACCGACTGTCGTGGCGCCATGGTGAGCAAGCTCCCCAAAGTCAATTGGCCAAAGGGAGTCTTTCTAGACACCGTCAAAATATGGCAATAGGAATGGTTCTATATTACAGAACCCCGCGGCTCCTAGTGGGCAGCCGCACCAGCCTTTAGATCCAAACCCCCACTGAGGCTTACATTTTGGACCGACAAGGGTCCGGACTGGGGGTCGGTCCCTGAGGTGATGCTACTGCAGAAATGCGTCAAGAGCACGATAGCGAAGGACGTTACCCTTGCCGACGTAATCCAAGAGATGCTGATCCACCGAGCACTTCCCTGCCAGAGGCGGACCCTCAAGATGTGGGAGTTCAATCCAGAAGGGCCGCGGACCCTACAACAATTCTATGGCACAACGCATAAGGGGATCTAGAATCTTCTTTTTGAGAAGTGGAAATCATGGCCAAGGTCCTCAGACGACACCGGCCTCAACCGCAATGATCCGTCCTCTGAGGTAAATTCTAAAAACTCCGAACAACAATAGGCTTCAACAACCCAAGGGAAAGGTGCTAAGTAGTCCATCCCCTTACAGGTCTGAATTAAGAAGGCGGATAAGATCCAGTGTCCAGTTCCGCTCCCCGAAGACCCAGCCAATCATCTTCTAATGAGGATGCTGGTCCCGGCACCATACTGATACGTCTCCAATGTATCTATAACTTTTTAATTCTTCCATGCTATTATACTATCAACCTTGGATGTTTTATATGTATTTATATGCTATTTTATATGATTTTTGGGACTAACCTATTAACCTAGAGCCTAGTCCTAGTTTCTGTTTTTTCCTTGTTTTCGAGTATCACAGAAAAGGAAACTCAAACGCAGTCCAATTGACCTGAAATTTCACGGAGATCATTTTTGGACCTGAAGAAGCCCACGGAGTACCGGAGATGGGCCAGAAGAGTCCCGAGGCCACCATGAGGGTGGGGGAGCGCCCCCTACCTCGTGGCCTCCTCGGAGACCCCCTTGACTTGTCCCTGACTCCAACACCTATTATATAACCCAAAACATCCGGAAAGATACCTAGATCAGGAGTTCCGCCGCCGCAAGCCTCTATAGCCACCGAAAACCAATCTAGACCCGCTCTGGCACCCTGCTGGAGGGGGGAATGCCTCTCCGGTTGCCATCTTCATCATCCCGGCGCTCTCCATGATGAGGAGGGAGTAGTTCAACCTCGGGCCTGAGGGTATGTACCAGTAGCTATGTGTTTGATCTCTCTCTCTCTCTCGTGTTCTTGATTCGGAACGATCTGGATGTATCGCGAGCTTTGCAATTATAGTTGGACATTATGATGTTTCTCCCCCTCTACTCTCTTGTAATGGACTGAGTTTTCCCTTTGAAGTTATCTTATCGGATTGAGTCTTTAAGGATTTGAGAACACTTGATGTATGTCTTGCATGTGCTTATCTGTGGTGACAATGGGATATCACGTGATCCACTTGATGTATGTTTTGGTCATCAACTTGCGAGTTCTGTGACCTCGTGAACATTTGCATAGGGGTTGGCACACATTTTCGTCTTGACTCTCTGGTAGAAACTTTGGGGCACTCTTTGAAGTTCTTTGTGTTGGTTGAATACATGAATATGAGCTTTTTTGATGCATATCATATAATCATAACCACGGATACTTGAGGTGACATTGGAGTATCTAGGTGACATTAGGGTTTTGGTTGATTTGTGTCTTAAGGTGTTATTCTAGTACGAACTCTATGATAGATTAGCGGAAATAATAGCTTCGTGTTATTTTATTGCGGACTCTTGAATAGATCGATCAGAAAGGATAACTTTGAGGTGGTTTCGTACCCTACAATAATCTCTTTGTTTGTTCTCCACTATTAGTGACTTTGGAGTGACTCTTTGTTGCATGTGGAGGGACTGCTATATGATCCAATTATGTTATTATTGTTGAGAGAACTTGCACTAGGAGAAAGTATGAACCGTAGGCCTTGTTTCAACGCATTGCAATACCGTTTACGCTCACTTTTACCACTTGCTACCTTGCTGTTTTTATATTTTCAGATTACAAAAACCTATATCTACCATCCATATTGCACTTGTATCACCATCTGTTCGCCGAACTAGTTCACATATACAATTTACCATTGTATTGGGTGTGTTGGGGACGCAAGAGACTTTTTATTATTTGGTTGCAGGGTTGTTTGAGAGAGACCATCTTCATCGTACGCCTCCCACAGATTGATAAACCTTAGGTCATCCACTTGAGGGAAATTTGCTACAGTCCTACAAACCTCTGCACTTGGATGCCCAACAACGTCTACAAGAAGAAGGTTGTGTAGTAGACATCAAGCTCTTTTCTGGCGCCGTTGTCGGGGAGGTTAGCGCTTGAAGGTATATCTTTAGATCTTGCAATAGAGTCTTTTAGTTTTTTGTTTTATCACTAGTTCAGTCTATAAAATAAAACTACAAAAAATGGAATTAAGGGTACCTCATATGCTTCATCTTTTTAATATCTTTCATGAAATTAAGGATTTCGATAATTGTGTCAAAATGCTAGAATAAGAATGCATTAAAATGTTTGGCACCAAATCTTTGAATGATGAGCATGATTGCAATGTTGTTAGTATGAACTCTTTGAATATCCATAGTACTAATGATGATTGCACTAATCATGATGAAAATGTCTCTTATGAGCATGTCAATTTTTGTGGAGTGCATAGAGTTTGCAAGTACACACCAAATAGGGAAGATAGATTTTGCAAGAGGCATAAGTATTTAGAAACTAAATGGTTGCAAGAAAGGCTAGATGTTTGTGCTGAAAATTTAAATTTTCTTAACCATCCTTGTGAACCTTGCAATGAACATGGTCATTTAAATATCCAATGCAATTTGTTTCATGATCGAATCATGTCCAAAAATTGTGATGACTTGATTTCCCTCGCGCATCATAATGAACTTAGTTTTCTTCTGGCTTATGATGAAATGAAATGTATAATTAAGGATATTCCAGAATTTGCCCTCGATAATTTTCTTAATTTTGATCTAGAGGAAATTTATATGTACTGTGCGGTGAATTGCATTGAAAATCCTTATATTTACAATTACATAAAGACAAGAAAACAAATAGAAGATGAGGAGAATACTAATGAAATGGAAGAGACTTCCCAATATCTTCCTATTATTTCTTATGATGAATCAGGTGACGAGGAGGAGCCTTCTATTCAGCCAATCTCATGTTCCATGCAATTATATTATCAACCTTGGATTTTTATATGCATTTATATGCTATTTTATTTGATTTTTGGGACTAACCTATTAACCTAGAGCCTAGTGCCAGTTTCTGTTTTTCCTTGTTTTTGAGTATCGCAGAAAAGGGAAATCAAACGGAGTCCTATTGACCTGAAATTTCACAGAAATCATTGTTGGACCAGAAGAATCCCACGGAGTACCGGAGATGGGTCAGAAGAGTCCCGAGGCCACCATGAGGGTGGGGGCGCGCCCTACCCCCTGGGTGCACCCCCTACTTTGTGGCCGCCTCGTAGACCCCCCTGACTTGTCCTCGCCTCCAACATGTCTTATATAACCCAAAACTTATAGAAAGAAACCTAGATCAGGAGTTCTGCCGCCGCAAGCCTCTGTAGCCATCGAAAACCAATCTAGACCCGTTCCAGCACCTTGCCGGAGGGGGAAAATCCCTCTCCGGTGGCCAACTTCCTCATCCCGGCGCTCCCCATGACGAGGAGGGAGTAGTTCACCCTCGGGATGAGGGTATGTACCAGTAGCTATGTGTTTGATCTCTCTCTCTCTCTCTCTCGTGTTCTTGATTCGGAATGATCTTGATGTATCGCGAGCTTTGCTATTATAGTTGTACCTTATGATGTTTCTCCCCCTCTACTCTCTTGTAATGGATTGAGTTTTCCCTTTGAAGTTATCTTAGCGGATTGAGTCTTTAAGGATTTGGGAACACTTGATGTATGTCTTGCATGAGCTTATCTGTGGTGACAATGGGATATCATGTGATCCACTTAATGTATGTATTGGTGATCAACTTGCGAGTTCCATGACCTCGTGAACTTATGCATAGGGGTTGGCACACATTTTTGTCTTGACTCTTCGATAGAAACTTTGGGGAACTCTATGTGTCGGCGTTCAGGGGACGGGGATCGCCAGACTTGCCTGCCTGTGGCCCACGACGTGGCTCTACGAGCGGGCCCGTACGACCCATCTTCACCAACAAGCACACAAGACCATCGTGAGGGGCCAAGCCTCGCGAGGCGGACAATAGAAGACCTCCTTACGAGTGGCCTCACCAGGCTGGCTCGCGAGGGGCGGAGAGATCAAGGCAAGGCAAACCTCGCGAGGTTCCAATGATGTGAGCCATGATGACCAAGGCCAGGCAGGCGCTAGTGCGCGCAGTGTCCTTGTTTCCTCTTTGATGCTAAGGAAGCAAGCGCACGCACGGAGTACCGAGGCATCAAGCAAAGGTTTCCATATTGGTGCAACGAGATCAAGACCAGCAGGATTGCAAGACGGAGGTCACCGTGGAGCCCAAGATGGCGTCACCACCAGAGCCTTTGGCGGGCGAAGACTGCTTTTGTCATGATAAGCTGTACTAGCTGTCCCCTTTCAAATTGTCCATTGTTGGCTCCCTTCCCGGTCAATATTTGGGGAGAGCACCAGGGCCTCTATAAATAGGAATAGCCACCACACTAGGAGGCAAGTAGTCTGGGAGAGATTCAGTTCATCCTCACACCCACCAAGCATAAGAACACCTCACCTCAGGAGGCTGTTCTTCCCTTTGTATTGTTCATCCTCAACCCAAGAGGCAATCCACCACCACCACACTAGAGTAGGGTATTACACCACAACGGTGGCCCGAACCAGTATAAATCTTGTGTCCTTTGTGTTGCGAGCTTGTCGAGTTAGTCCCCGAGATCTTAGCGAAGCTAGGATGTGGATCGGTAGGGGGGATCTTCGCGTGCACCCCAGTGTTCGAACCTTAAGGGTTTTGCCGGAACCCGAGATCCAACATTTGGCGCCAGGTAGGGGTGCGCCGGAGCCCCTCTCCCGCCAATCAATTCACCGACACTCTGCAGTTCCGATGTCCGGCGACTCAAGGGCCAATGCCGACCGCTGGGCAGCCTGGCCAACCCGAGTGGCGTCGCCTACCCAGGAAGCCCTCAACCCCGTGCTCCAGGCGGCATGAGCGCCACCTGACGCTGCTAGGGGCGGGCGGCGCAGCCATGCGCCATCCACCCTCACCCCATGACAGGCGCGAGCTGCTGCAAGGGCCGCAAGCCACACCGCGGTGAGGGCGCCGCACACCCGGAGGGAACAGGCAAACAAGCGGGCTGCACTCATGGTGGCACGGGAGCTGCTACGGTGCCGTCTGATGGAGAGCAGCCAAGATACACTGCTGGAACGCGTCACCGAGATACTGGATGCAGCGGCCATGGGAGCACCGCCCTTCTTCGACCAGCTCATGCCCCAGGCAGCGGCCGGATCCAACGTCGGACCTCGCCGCGCCCGCGTGCCCCCGAGTGCGCCCAGGGACCTCGTCGACACCAGCATGATCCATGGCGGTCGGCAACCCATCGCACCCGCACCACCCCAGATGGGTGCGGGCAACGGTGTCGCCGCACACGGCCCCAACGGGGCGCTACCGCACCATCCTCAGGATGGCGTCATGGGTCGGGTGACATGGAGCATGGGGCACTTCGGCGAGGCCTTCGGGGCAATGGCCAAGGAGGCCTACGTGCCCCGCATGATGAACCAGGAGTACAGGCCGGAGGATGACTCTGGCTCGTTCCTCGAGCCCGGCTGGGAAGAGGAACGTTAGGAGTTGAGGCCTTCCAGGAGCCGCCCGAGAGCCCCACTAACCACGCCGTCGACAACAGCTACAGGGTACCGCTAATCTCCCACGGGCAGGCTTAAGCTAACCATGAATCGCAAGTGAACTAGGTCACAGCGCCAGGCGACTGTTCCGGAGCGGCGGTATCCGTGTCACTAGGAGAGGCTCACTAGAGGCTTCGTGGGCGGGGCTAGGAGCAAGGCCCCTCCCCGCGTCGCTCGGAGCAAGGCATCGCCCGGAGGTAGGCTCTCTGCCAGGGAGGTGCCGACGAGCTTTCCCCCGATAGACGACCCATGGTCGCCGAGCATGCCGCTAGCGTCCCCTTTGCCCCTTGGTGTCGTCCTGGTCTCCGGTCGCCCCAAATGGTGGTCGAGGGAGGCGCAAGGCGGGCCCTCGTCTAGCGATATGAAGTAAAGCTCACGCCTGTGAAGATCGCCACCCGTGACACTCTCACGTAATAACAAGTGGGGCTGTACACGCCCCAGAGTCTCAGGAGTGCTTCCCTCGGGCCTCGGGGACTCCCTCCCACGTCCTAGTGGCAGCACTTAGCTCTGTGCTGGTGAGAAGACTCATGACAAGAAGACTATACTAGGCGTCGGAAGAGGCCATTTGCATTGGATCCCTTTTCTGTAGCCTTGCCTTCTGGATTTGGATTTGAGTTGATGTTGAATTTTCATTGAGGCGCGCGGCTTTTCTCCTTCAAGCAATTTCTTGCCATCTGGTTCTTGCCTTATTTCAGAGTTTGCGCCTGTTGCTCCTCCCTCGCGGGCCCCCCGCGAGCAGAGCTGGGCAAGACGCACACACGCCATGGCTAGCGCTTGCTTATCATGCGCCCCCCTTGGGTGTCTCGACGAGTTCCTCAGGAGCTTCCCAGAAGCCCTCAACCTCGCGAGCCGGTTTGGGCTTGTCCAGGCAAAGGTAAACTGCAACAGCAACTTTGCCTCAGGATATGTGAGTTCACAAAGACACATATACAACTCGATCTAACAAGATAGAGGCAGTAGCAAATTTACATGAGGGGCTTCCCCTCCAAAAATGCTCTTACAACTTCAAGGGTTGCGCCCAAGCTTCTGTCTACAGGACAAACAGCTGGGAAACATGGGATCAGTCAGACATGTCGCTTGCTGCATCCCCCGGATCGCCCTCATTGCTGCCACCATTGCTGGCATCACCATCACCAGCACCACCACCCCATCGTCATCGGAAGTGAAGGCCCTGACCAACGCGTCCACATTGTCTTCCACCCATCGCGACAGGTCGCCCCGGATGGCCTCGGGTAATGGAGCGATGGCGGCTTCAAAGTCGAAGTTGGTGTCGGCGTTCTGGAGATGTCTAAAGACACAGAAGAATGCACGTCCGAGCAGGTTGCGGATCCTCTCTTCAACAAGTTGGCGGGCCCTCTCGGAACGGTTCTCCAGGCGCGTCACCACTTCGGTGAATAAGCGGAGGTGGCTGGCGTAGTCGTTCACGTGGGGATGAGGAGCATTCTCGTCACAGATGTGGCCCAGGGTGGTGTTGGCCCTGTTCCTGAGGTCCTGGAGCATGAGGGTGTGCACGCGCTCCAGCATCCACAGCTGAAACACTTCCTCCATGTTCTGCCGCACGACGGACTCGGCGTCAGCGACCCGTTGCTGAAGAGGGAGCAGCTTGGCGTGGGCGGACGCTAGTTCAGCCTGCATCGAGACCAGGGAGGCTGCGGTGGCCTCCTTGCGTCGCTCCACCTCGGTCAACCTGGACTTAAGGGCAACAGTCCTACCAGCAGCCTTAGCTTCCATGAGCTTCAGCTTTAGGTCGTACCTGCCCTCGAGATCCGCGCGAGCCTCGGCCACCCGGTGATCGACCTCCTCCTGGGCCATGGCCTCGCGCCCGCCAACGACATTCTCCGCTAGGGCGACCTGACGCTCCCTCATCTCTAGTTGCTCAAACTCAAGGCTGCGCTCCTTGGCTTCCAGCACCAACATTTCCTCGCGCTTCCGGAGCTCTTGCTCTTCGATGGGTGTCCCCCTCATAGACGCTAGGGCAGCTCTGCGCCTCCACTTGCTGCTCCAAGGAGGTGCTCCAGGCTTGGAGCTCCCGCATGTGTCTCTCTGCGATCTCGCGGCGGCGGTCAGCTTCTCGAGCTTCTTCCAAGCCTCGGGAGCATGCCTCTCACGAGGTCACGAGGGATGCCTCGTCCTTCATGTTCTCAAGCTTGCACTTATGCCGCCCGAGGTTGATAGCCACCTTCAGCTTATGCCGCTCCTCCACTAACCGAAGACCCTCGGCCACGAGGTGCGTGTCCACATCCACGAGCTCTTCACCAAGCCGGTTCATAGCGCCCATCACCTCCTGGAAGAGCTCGTGGTGGATGACGCTCCTTTCTTGCGCGGACTCGAGCATGCTGCCAACTCTGTTCTCCGGCGCGGGGACCGCGGACAGGGCCCAAAGCGGCTCGCCCCCTCTCAGCGGGGGGCTGGGGGTTGGCGCCCACACAGTTGCAGGCCAGGCCTCGCGAGGAGCCCGAACGAGTGAAGGCCCGCTGCTTGAAGAGGATCCCAAGACCGAAGCCATCCAGCCGCCGTCCACGACCAGGGGAGGAACCCGTGGCATGCTTGCTGTATTCCAAGCAAGGCCGCAGAGGAGGGACGGCGAAGGCGCAAGATCAAGACGCCTTGTCGACGGGCTGGCTTCCCCGGTTGGCTCCACACCGTGAGCAGAGCGCGGGCTTGAAGCGCTCGAGTCTAGCGGGAGAAGCGAGGCGAGAGGAGGATGCTTCTCAGGAGACCTAGCGGCCTTGGCAGAAGGAATCCTGAAGAGATATTGTTAGGCAGGGAAGCAACACGCGGAAAATCACCAAGATAAGGTACTTACTCGTCAACAGCGATGTACTTTCTCCGTTTTAACGGCTCGAAGGTGCCGCTGCTTGGGGACCCCTTCCTCTTGCAGAGCTCTTCGAAGTCCATGCAGAGCCTACTGAAGCGCTGGACATGGCGGCCCACATGAGGCGCAATAGGAGAAGCGCTCAAAGGGGCAATCTCAGGAGTGCCAAGCTGAGGGGAGCCATCAGGCTCTGCCTCACAGCGACCTATCGAAGACTCAGGAGCCCCGGCCTCGGGAGACGCAGCTGCGCCGCCTCCTCAACCGCCGCCCCAGGGCAAGAGTCGCGAGTTCCTGAGGACGACGCCTCAGGAGCGCTGGGCGGCATCAGCATCTCGGCACCTTTGCCATTGGCCCCCAGTGGTGCTCGCCCCCCTGCATCCACACTTGGGGCAAGCTCAGCGCCAGCAGCAGGAAGAGGAACCATGACGATGGGGTTCTCACGAGGCCCCACGAGGCCGACTGGATGCAGCCCCCACTCATCAAAGGCAGGCATATGCTCCGCGAGTGTCGCCTTGTTCAAGCAACGGTACAGAAGGCAACTCTTCCTTGGCATGTGGTCTGGCAATGCGACACCCGTTAGGACCTCGAGCATTGTTCCCGCGCCTCAAGGGGGAGCCCAGACTCCTGAAGTCTCATGTGGTCCTTGCTGTTGAGAAAGGCCCACATCGGTTGAGAATGGTGCCGAAGCAGGGCGATTCAGCACCGGACGAACTCCTTCACCACCATAGGCGCTATCACATCAAGGTCCTTGAGCCACTTCAGCCTGAGCCAGACAGGGGCAAGGCGCGAATTGGCGAGCCTTCGGTGGCACCAACCTGCATTGGGAGCAGCAGGCGCTGACAGAGAAGAGAGCAGGGGGCTGAGCACTCCGACATCAACAAATACCCACCATGCCCGAAACCCGCTCGTGGATGGTGGAAGCTCGAAGTCAATCCCCGCGCCGGCCGTCACCGCCACGGCCTGAAAGCTCAGGCATCCTGAGCTCTGTCGTGGATCAATTAGGTGCATCAAGAAGAAGTGGCGGAGAAGGGCCACTATAGGGGCAATGCATACCATGGCCTCGCAAACAAAGGCGAAGATGGAGAGAAGGGTCACGGATTGGGGATCAAGGTGCAGCATGTGGATCTGATAGTGTTCAAGCACTGTGTTGAAGAAGGCAGAGAAAGGGGGACCAGGCCAGCCCAAAGGGCGTCGATGAAGAATAGGACCTCGGTGGCTGCCCGATCAATGCGAGCACAAGACGCAGGCCTAGGCACCATCTTTACCCACTCATTGAAGCTGGAGGCGAGCATGGGAAGCACCATGCCCATGGCCTCACCGTTGAGCACCAGCGATCGGCCAACTGCGGGCTCGGTGGTCGGAGGCGCACTAGTGGAAGACAGAGGTTTCTTCCCCTTATCCGCTTGAGTCGGCGCCATGGTGATGGAGTGAGCAGAGCTCAGGTCAGATTGGAAAGAAGGGCGGAGTCCGGGGGAAGTAGAGGAATTGGAGGAGTATGGCGCAGGCGATGGAAGAATAACTGTGTAGGTTGCGGTGGCCGCATAGCCAGGCGGATTCCAAGGAAGTGTGCGGAAGCGGAGACGCCCACGTCCAATCAGCCGCCACGCGTCGACCAAGGTCGCAGGCTATTGGGGCCCGCGGTGCTTCGCACTTGACCTTTGGCTTCGCCTTGAAGCCGAGCCCGAGCGCCCCTTGGGCCCGGGGGCTACTGTCGGCGTTCTGGGAATGGGGGTCCATAGACTTGCCTGCCTGCGGCCCACGGCGTGCCTCTGCGAGCGGGCCCGTACGGCCCATCTTCACGAACAAGCACACAAGACCCTCGTGAGGTGCCAAGCCTTGCGAGGCGGACGACACAAGACCTCCTCAGGAGCGGCCTCACCAGGCTGGCTCGCGAGGGGCGGAGAGATCAAGGCCAGGCAAACCTCGCGAGGTTCTAGTGACGTAAGCCATGAAGACCAAGGCCAGGCGGGCGCCAGTGCACACACTGACCTTGTTTCCTCTTTGGTGCTAAGGAAGCCAGTGCAGGCGCGGAGTACCAAGGTGTCAAGCAAAGGTTTCCATATCGGTGCAACAAGACCAAGACCAGCAGTACGGCAAGACGGAGGTCACCGTGGAGCCCAAGACGACATCACTACCAGAGCCTTTGGCAGGCGAAAACTGCTTTTGTCAGGATAAGTTGTACTTGCTGCCCCCTTTCAATTGGCCGTTGTTGGCTCCCTTCCCGCTCAATATTTGGGGAGAGGACCAGGGCCTCTATAAATAGGATTGGCCACCACAGTAGGAGGCAAGTAGTCTGGGAGAGATTCAGTTCATCCTCATACCCATGAAGCACAAGAACACCTCACCTCAGGAGGTTGTTCTTCCCTTTGTACTGTTCATCCTCTGCCCAAGAGGCAATCCACCACCACCACACATGAGTAGGGTATTACACCACAATGGTGGCCCGAACCAGTATAAATCTTGTGTCCTTTGTGTTGCAAGTTTGTCGAGTTAGTCCCCGAGATCTTAGCAAACATAGGACGTGGATTGGTAGGGGCGATCTTCGCGCGCACCCCAGTTTTCAAACCTTAAAGGTTTTGCCGGAACCCGAGATCCGACACTTTGAAGTTCTTTGTGTTGGTTGAATAGATGAATCTGAGATTGTGTGATGCATATCATATAATCGTACCCACGGATACTTGAGATGACATTGGAGTATCTAGGTGACATTAGGGTTTTGGTTGATTTGTGTCTTAAGGTGTTATTCTAGTATGAACTCTGTGATAGATTGAACGGAAAGAATAGCTTCATGTTATTTTACTACGGACTCTTGAATAGATCGATCAGAAAGGATAACTTTGAGGTGGTTTCGTACCCAACAATAATCTCTTCATTTGTTCTCGCTATTAATGACTTTGGAGTGACTCTTTGTTGCATGTTGAGGGATTGTTATATGATCCAATTATGCTATTATTGTTGAGAGAACTTGCACTAGTGAAGGTATGAACCCTAGGTCTTGTTTCAACGCATTGCAATACCGTTTACGCTCACTTTTACCGCTTGCTACCTTGCTGTTTTTATATTTTTAGATTACAAAACCTATATCTACCATCCATATTGCACTTGTATCACCATCTCTTCGCCGAACTAGTGCACCTATATAATTTACCATTGTATTGGGTGTGTTGGGCACACAGGAGACTCTTTGTTATTTGGTTGCAAGGTTGTTTGAGAGAGACCATCTTCATCCTATGCCTCCCATGGATTGATAAACCTTAGGTCATCCACTTGAGGGAAATTTGCTACTGTCCTACAAACATCTGCACTTGGAGGCCCAACAATGTCTACAAGAGGAAGGTTCTGTAGTAGACATCACATACCAGGCGCCGAGAAAGAAGGACAGGAAGAAGAAAAGGGAGGAGAGCACTTCGGACGCAATGTCCGGAGATGCTGATGCCCAATCCTCTCACAAGGGTGATGACAACGACGAGGAGGAGGAGAAGGAAGATTGTCCCCGCAAGGGTAAAAAGAGAGCGGCCTCCGAAGACCTGGGAGCTAAAGCGTCCAAGAGGGACAAAATTAGCCTCCCCGATGACTCGGAGTTAGACGCCGAGGTTGCCCCAAAGCACCGGCGCCGCCCCAAGCCAACTTGTAAGTGGTCCATGATTTTTTGCACTTATTCAATCAATAAACTGTGATGATAACTCTAGTTCTATCTTTTAGTCTCGCATGTGATCTTTCCCCACTATCTTCATCCTCGGGAGATCTGCCACTTGAGATGATGGAGAGCGGGTCGCTTCCATTAGCATCCCCGCCGCTTAAGGCGGATCATGCTGAGGTGTCGTCTCATAGGCCCTCCCCAAGCCTTGAAGAGACGCGGGGGGGGGGGGCGATTTTATGGTGCCAGAGGGTAATACCAAGGCTTCTGGAGGGCCGGGGAGGACGGTTCTTATGGAGACCGGCGACGAGGGCCCCGGTCAATCCATCCCCCAGCAGCAGACTACTCCAGAGACCAGTATAGCCCCGAAGTCTAGTGAACGACCCCCTGCGGGAGAAAAGGGAGCAGCAACCTCTGCTAACCCGGATGTGCCGAATACAATGATGGACGCTCTTCAAAGTGCATCCAACCTAGACGAGTACCGCATCCTGAATGGTGCGATGTCTGAGAAGATTTAGTCCGCCAAGAGCGGACTGAATGAAGCATTCTCCAGCCTGCTAGCAGGCTTCGAGGTACGCAATGTAATGTTTTTGATCTTTTTAGGGAAATATGCCCGTATATACATAGTAGCCCCTGAGACTCTATTCGGTTTTCTGAAAGAAAAGCGAGCAAAGGATCAATAATTAGTTGTCAGGTGGTAACATGCTATTTTATTTGAATTTCAAAACAAGCCTCTTTGTTAGTGGTGACTGCCGAGTCAGCGCAGATTTCTGAACTCAAACGTAAATTGGAGCGAGCCGATGAGGATCTAGTCCTAGTTAACACGCTGCTCGATCCAAGCGCAAGGTATAAGATACATCTTGTTGTATGCCTGTTTATTTCCGTGCTTTTGTGGAAGTTGAAGAGCTTTACTGTGCATGGTCGTATATATGGTGCCGCCGCGGTGGAGACCCTTAGGGGCCAGCTTGCTCAAGCCAAGGAGCAGGCGAGGGTAAGCCAGGCGGCTGCTGACAAGGCGGTTGTGGACTTAACGGCCAAACAGGCCGCTCGGCGTCGTTTTGAGGAACGGGTGACTGAGATGGAGCAAAAGATCAAGGAGACAGTCGCCAAGTGCGAGTCCCTGGAAACCAAAAACAAAGCGAAGGTGACCAAACTCGCCAAGGCCCTTCAAGATGCTTCAGAGGCACGGTCCAAGTTCCGTGCAGCGCACGAGGAAATCCGTCAAGCCGGTCAGATAGCGGCTGGAAAGCCTTTCTTTTACAGGCTAAATTTGTGGACCGGAAGTATGCCTTGCTTAATCGACTGTGGAGTTCTCCAAACGCATATGCGGATCTGCCGACCAGTGCTACGAACGCCGCCCAATTCTTCCAGGCCCAGGACGGGTATGAGTCAGATAAGCTCTTCTGGTCACAATTTGTGGAGCAGGAGCGTCCCCTACTACTAAATGACTAGATGGCACAATGGGCAGAGCTGCATAAGATGTCTAGCGCGGCCATGAAGGACATCATAGTCCGGTTGTGGCCTGCTTAAGTCGTTCCGAGCAGCTACTTCGGCCTCGTGCGGCGTCTCGTTGATGCGCTGCCCCGGAATGACGCTGTCAAGAGGTGGTCCTGCATGGAAGGAGCGCGTATGGCTTTCGCCTGTGTCAAGATGCACTGGGTGAAAATGAATGCCAAAAAGGTGGCGGTCGAGGGTCCTCCTGAAAGCAAGGCCCACCGCACACCGGAGCGCTATTTTGAGGACATGCTAAAAGGTGCTCGCCTTATAGAGGGCCAATGCTCTAAGGACGTAGTGTTCGAATAAAAGAGTCCGAACTGTCCAGGGATTTGTGTTATAAACGAAGTGTTTTGTCATATATTCATTCCTTGATGGAAAGTTTTTATCCTCCCGTGCGGCCATTTTATTATATCTGAGAGTTCCCAATCGTCAGCTTCAGCCCCCATGTAGATGCTACTAGGGTGTTCGGAATTGCACATAACTACACTTAACCCAACGTCTTGGTCCTTGAAGGAGGTGTTAGTGTGGCGAACCAGGCAATCAGACTAATCGGTGTTATTGCCCTCACTTAGCTATAGGAGTTTGACAATGGGTCTATTAGGTAGCCCCTAGTATGTACGCGGCTACCCTTATGCAGATGCGTTACATATGTGACCGGGAAACTGTCCTTCGTGTAATACGGAAAAATCGTTAAGGACTGTTGTGAATTGCCGAGTGGCTGACCAGCTCTCGCCGCATTATGACAGTCAGTTTTCAGATTTCTCTACTGAGGTGCTTAACCGGACAAACTAGAAACACAATCGCAGTACTTCTCCCTATGCTACCCTAGCCGATTAGACGGAACATAAGGCAGCAAGCACAGGAGCTGGGCAAGCCAACTATTGACCAAAGACATGATTCGGAGCCGATGGATATAATGCCGAGCTCGGGATGCCGAATTGTGCTGTGAAGCTGTTCGGACTTTTGTTTGGCAACACATATGTTTCCTTGTAGATCCCCTGGCAATTTCATGCCGAGGTGTGTACGTGAGACCACTTAATAGGCGGAATAAAAAAGATACCGAATAAGAATTTTTCTTCACTGAAATCTGATTGATACGTCAAAACGTAATCTTACAAAAGGTACCACAATGACCAAGGCCATTTTACATGTCGGGGGTCTAGGGCTAAGGAAAAAGCACTATACAGGTTCTTGAGTGAAGTTGTGGTCTGCAAAAAATGCTTTGCACCTTCCCGCTACACGTCTACGCCGCTTTTGCGCAAATAACAAAGATTCCTTTAAAGGAATGGTCTTCGGCCATGTATACGGAACCGGGCTCGGAAAGAGTCCTCGCGGGTCCAAAGAATGAGTAGGTTTTGATTCACCTATGGTAAAAAAGGAAAAGATGATCAAAGAAAGGGCAAGGACGTGTAAGGTCGAACCTTTGTATAGGCATGTCTGTATATTGCTTCTGCCGATGCCCGAGGTATTTTGAGTGCATAATTGTGCACGCGCGGTAAGAATTTTGCTGATGTACGTGCCGGTCGACGGAGGCTAGGCTGCTAATCTGGCCCTGAAGTTGCCGGACTACCGGTATGTAGAACTGATCGGTCCTACGTGGAGAAGCCCGATGGCCTAATAGTCAAGGGGATGTGCGGCTTGATAGGGCCGCTTTGTACTTCGGCCACAATGGCCGCTGTGTGCTCCTCAGTATGGAGGGAGCGCTCCATTTTTCCATTGATTGTAATGACGCCACTTGGACCGGGCATCTTGAGTTTCAAATAGGCGTAATGCGGGACCACATTGAAGCGGGAAAAAGTGGTTTGTCCGAGCAGTGCGTGATAGCCGCTGTAGGAGGGGATGATGTTGAAGATCAAGTCTTCGCTTCGGGAATTGCACAATGAGCCGAAGACTACTTCTAGCGTGATCAAGCCCGTACAGCAGGCCTCTTTGCCAGGTATTACTCCCTTGAAGGTAGTTCTAGTGGGCTTGATTCTTGACGAATCAATGCCCATTTTGCGGACGGTGTCTTGATAAAGTAGATAGAGACTGTTGCCGCCATCCATGAGGACTTACGTAAGGTGGAATCCGTCGATGATTGGATCGAGGACTAGAGCTGCCGAACCTCCATGACAGATACTGGTTGGGTGGTCCTTTCGATCGAAGGGGATCGTACAAGCCGGCCATGGGTTAAATTTTGGGGCATCCGGCTCTATGGCGTAGATGTCCCGTAGTGCGCGTTTGTGCTCCATCCTAGGGACATTGCTTCTGTCCCCCTATGTTCGGCTGACGAGACTCTTGGTCATCATCTTCACGTGGCGACCCTTTTCCCCGGTGTTCGGCGTTAAGCTTGCCGGCTTGTTTGAAGACCCAACAATTTCTGTTGGTAGGATTGGCGGGTTTATTGGGGGTTCCATGAATCTGGCAAGGCCGATCAAGTATTCTGTTTAGACTGGATTGTCCATCTCTATTTGCCCTGAATCGATTTTTCCGTTGACCGGTTTTGGAGCCGCTGTATCCGACGTTAACCGCCATGTCTTGCTTTCCTTCATTATTGTTTCGACGCTTATTCTTGTCATGTCATGGCTTGCCATTACCGTCCCTGGTTTCGGAGCTACCAACGTTGCTGGTGCTATTGCTTCTACGAGCAAGCCAGCTGTCTTCTCCCACGCAAAATTGGGTCATAAGTGTGGTGAGGGCTGCCATAGACTTCGGTTTTTCCTGGCCGAGGTGTCGGCGAGCCACTCTTCTCGGACGCAATGTTTGAAGGCCGCGAGGGCTTCTGCGTCCAAACACTCCACAATCTGGTTCTTTTTGATTACGAACCTTGTCCAAAGCTGTTGGGCCGATTCCCCGGGTTGCTAGATTATGTGGCTAAGGTCATCGGCATCTGGGGGCCGAACATATGTATTTGATGGCGTGTAGATCGTCGCCGCAATCCATGTAAATGTGGAGAAGAAAGTCTTCGATCCATACTATGGGATCTATTATCCCCTCGTATGATTCGATGTTCATGGGTTTGAACCCTTCTGGGAACTGGTGCTCCATTACCTCATCGGTGAACCATAGGGGGTGTGCGGTGCCCCTATATCGGGCCATGTCACGGCACTGTTCGGATGAAGCCCGTATGCGGTTTTCGGCCAGGGCGTGGTTACACTTGCCGCACCGGGATTGGTAACAGTCCTCTCGCGCTGGGGCATGCCCCCGCGATCCATAGATTGATCTGGTTTGACCTGCTCCATTTTCCAGGTCTTGTCGCGGGTCATATGTATATGCCCGAGGTGTTGTTTCTCTGCTTTTACGGCAAGGTGGAGTGGGCTGGTGTTTGAATTGAGTTTTCGTTCTGCCATGGCCACGTGGTGGTCGGTTGGGTCCTTCAGCCGCATTATGTGCTGGCGGTATGGGCTCCCGCACCTCATCGTCGAATTGGGGCAGCAGTTTATGCTTCGGGTAATTCTTTGTTGGGCGTTCGAGGCCGTACTCTTCGGGTGCCAAGACTTTAGTCCATCTGTCATTGAGCAGATCTTGGTCAGCTTGCAGCTGTTGATGTTTCTTTTTTGGCTTATAGCCGTGGCTGTTAGCCGGCGCTTGAAGCGCTCTTGTTCGAGGGGTTCCTCTAGCACGATAAAATCTTCGTCGCCGAGGCTTACATCGTCTTCGAAGAGTGGCAGATAATTGCTATCCTCCGAGTTGTTGTTCCCTGTTTCTTCGTCAGGGTCGACTTGCCTGTCCTCCCGATCATCCTGTTCAGATGTTGGTTTGATGGGGTCTTCTTGGTCTTTGGTGTTCTCCGGAATATCATTGTCTTTGGTGCCAATATTGATATTCTTATCGTTGCACGATTTAGAGCGGCGCCGCTGACAACGATGTTTCGGCGGTATCTCAGGAGGTTCATCCTCGACTGGGTTTTCTCATCATCGTCGTCGCTATTTTTAGTTATATCCACCATGTATATGTCATACGAGGAGCTGGCCGTCCAACGTCTGGTGACCCGCGGGTTTTGGTCCTGCTCCTCTCCGGCATTGTAGTCCATACCGTCAATGTCTTCGGAGGCATAATCAAGCATGTCGGTTAAATCCTTGACAGTGGCTATGTAGTGGGTGGTTGGTGGGAGGTAAAATTCCCTATTTCTAGCCCCTAGTCCGAGTTGGGCGTGATTCAAAAGCGGTTCCTCTATGATGATGACAGATCATATTAAGTCCAGAGCCTCATTTAAGAGCGGGGTTTGGACGGGGTCGGAAGTTTTTGGGCCGAGCTCACACGACACGGGCCTCCAGGGTTCGGAATTGGTGTCCGGAGAATATTCCGGCTTTGTAATGATAGTCGGAGACGCTATTCTCTCTGGTTTCCTGGTGTTGAGCTCTAAGGCTGTAGAGAATCCGGCGGGCTCTAGACTCCCGTCTTCGGACCTGATGACATGCTCCGGATCTAAGGCTGGGACGGTGGTTGGGACTGCAAACCCTTGGAAGGTCAAGTCTCCTCGGGTATCAGCGACATAATTTAGATTTCCAAAACTGATCTGATGACCAAGGGCATAGCTCTCGATCTGCTCTGGATGGCCAACCGAGTTGGCCTGCAGTGCGAAGCCGCTGAATACAAAGATCTGGCCGGGGAAAAAAATCTCCTTTGTGGCAAGCATTGTTCTAGATGATTGGTGGAGCCATCGAGCCTTTCGACGACGGCACAGCAGAACTCTCAATGAAAGCACCAATATATGTGTCAAAACCAACAGATCTTGGGTAGGGGGTCCCGAACTGTGCATCTAAGGATCGATGGTAAATGGGGACAAGGGACACGATGTTTACCCAGGTTCGGTCCCTCTTAATGGAGGTAATACCCTACATCCTGCTTGATTGACTTTGATGAGTATAGGGGTTACAAGAGTTGATCTACCACAAGATCGTAATGGCTAAACCCTAATTGTCTAGCCTGTATGATTGTGATCATGATTACGGACTAAACCCTCCGGTTTATATAGACACCGAAGGGGACTAGGGTTGTTCAGACTCGGTATTATAGAGAAAGGAATCTTCATATCCGCATGCTAAGCTTGCCTTCCACGCCAAGGAGAGTCCCATCCGGACACGGGGAAAGTCCTCCGTCCTGTATCTTCACGGCCCATCTGTCCAGCCCACGCCACTTAGCCTGGATGCCCAAGGACCCCATAATCCGGGACTCCCTCAGGCCCCACATGGAGGCATGCTTCATCACACACTTCCGTAACGAGGGCACAAGGCACAAGATGTTAGGTGCTCAGGAGTTCATCACCAGGACGACTGAGGATCTTCAAGAGGCGGGAGCCATGCGTGGCGACCATCGCCTACCACCTGGCACGGCTCCTTGTCCTTGCGAGGACAACGAGCTGCGTGTCTACACCAACATCCCAGGGCTCAACAGAGCCACATCTCAGGAGTGCTTCTGCTCTTCGCACACTGGTCGGTGTGAGGGCCCACCTCATAGCTACGTTCGCATGCCTTTGGGCTTGCCGAACGCGGCTGTCACCTTCCAACGTCGCCTGCGAAGCATCATGGCTGCTCAGGAGGCCCGACACCATGCAGTCCTGGCGGAGGTGCCAAAGGTTCTTTGTGAGCCTCCAGAGCCTCCCGAGCTTCGGGACCCAGGCGGCTCGTCAGGAGCAACCTGTTCAGCGTGCATCTTCAGCTACTTCGACATCTCTTGAACAACGGTGCCAGGTGACGTTTTCCAGTTTATTCAGTTGGGGGCACCCATCGAGCTGCATTATCCCCAGGTCGCATGGGACTGTCCCTGTGACACGTATCCTTTTGCATCTTTGATTTACCTTGTTGGGGGCGCCCCTCGGGCTGCATCATCCCCAGGCCGTGTAGGTCCGTCCCTACGGCATGTATCATTCTTACATCTATCTGGACTAGCTTTACCTCCTCCCTTGGGCTGACTTATGATTATCACCTGCTCAGCTGATTGATTATTACCCTTTGCGTCCTCCTGTTCATCCCGCACGGGGCTACGCATGTTGGCACGGTGCTTGTGCTCAGGTCCGTCCCTGGAACGCCGGCAAACCTGAGAGATCAAGCTCTGGCTCACGGCCCGCACTGCGCACGTCACCTCACCAGGTCCTTAGTGCCTTCATCTCCTTGAGGAAAGATCAGAGCATGTTAGCACTGGCGATTATGGGTTGTATTCTCCCTTCGGGCTAACTCGCAGGAATCTACAGAAGTTAACTATGGGTGGCCCCCGCCGGCTATCCCATTTCCACGCGATTCGCTTGCGCGTAAAAGGGGGGGGGGTCCTGAGCATCGCGCCTCAGGAGCTCTGACTGACTCTCTAGCCCTCACCCCCTGGCCTTGACCATGACATCACGACCTGTCATCCTAGCGGCGGCTGAGCCTAGCTCGAGGGTCGGGACCCGAGGATGCAGAGCTTCAGATGAGCGAGGACAGGGGAACCGGCGTGGCCCTACCTAGTAGCGTCACCTCTAAAGAATGAATCGGTCATCCCGCAAGGAATCGTCATAGGCTTGCCAAAACATAAGTCACCCATGCATAATGAAGTGAATCTCTCCGTCTGAAGTCCTCTGCTCTCATAAACTTGCTCTGGCAGTGTTGTTTCCCTTTTCTGCCTCCAGGGAGCTGCTTGCACGCCAAAGGGGACCTTTTGAGCATCGAGCCTCGGGAGCTCTTACCGGACCTCGGGCGCTCACATCCTATCCTTTACCACGACATCGCGACTTGGCATACCAGTGACAGTTGAAGCCTGCCTGGGGACTGGCACCTGATGGCGTAGAGCGCTAAAGCTACGGCAAGAACGAAAAGGGAGAGTGATGTCAGAGCGAGACACACAGCCACAATCTCATGTTGAGAACAATAAACAGTGGAGCAAAAGCATTACATGTTTTTTACATACCCCCATGGGGTTCGTTTTTATTCCTGGCAGGGAACAAAAGGACAACAGCTTCAAGAAGCCTCGACTACGGACACCGCCGCCAACACCAACATCAATAGTGGGCAAACCAGGCCGGCGTCAATCCCATCCAGACCACCGTCAGCACCGGACGGAGGTCGATGCCGTGCTCCGAGAATGGCGGGAGCTCGGGGGCACGTAGGAGTTGTCGCTGGACTCTAGAGACTCGCTAGGCTCGGGAGAGTCACTGGACTCCTAGGAGTCGTCGCTGCTACTGGAGGAGCTATCGGTAGGGCCAACAGCAATCTAGGCAGCGGCCTTCCTCATCGAAGGCCTTGAAGAACAATGTGGAGGCACCGTCATACTCAAAATGGATGGCGAGGGGCCCTCTATGCGGCAGGCGTGGGCGACCTCGCCCCATCCACGAGTCATGAATATCTTGGCGGGGGAAACAACCTCCACCTCCACCCCCGTGGCCAGACTTCAGCACCCGGTGTGCTGCAGCCATAGCTCGAGCGCCCCCCTCGGCGGCATCTCTTTAGCTAAGAACTGCGGGAACCACATCTGTTGGGGATCGTAGCAGAATTTTAAAATTTTCTACGCATCACCAAGATCAATCTATTGAGTCATCTAGCAACGAGGGAGAGGGGAGTGCATCTACATACCCTTGTAGATCGCGCGCGGAAGCATTCAAGAGAACGGGGTTGATGGAGTCGTACTCGTCGTGATCCAAATCACAGATGACCTAGCACCGAACGGACGGCACCTCCGCGTTCAACACACGTGCGGTTGGGAAGACGTCTCCTCCAACTTGATCCAGCAAGGGGGAAGGAGAGGTTGATGAAGATCCAGCAGCACGACGGTGTGGTGGTGGAAGCAACGGTGATCTCGGCAGGGCTTCGCCAAGCTCAGGGAGAGGGAGGAGTGTCACGGGAGGGAGAGGGAGGCGCCAAGGGCTAGGGTGCGGCTGCCCTCCCTCCCCCCACTATTTATAGGACCCCTAGGGGGGGCGCCGGCCCTAGGAGATGCCATCTCCAAGGGGGGGCGGCGGCCAAGGGGGGTGGAGTGCCCCCCAAGCAAAGTGGGGCACCCCCACCCCTAGGGTTTCCAACCCTAGGCGCAGGGGAGGCCCATGGGGGGGCGCACCAGCCCATCTGGGGCTGGTTCCCCTCCCACTTCAGCCCATGGGGCCCTCTGGGATAGGTGGCCCCACCCGATGGACCCCCGGGACCCTTCTGGTGGTCCCGGTACAATACCGATTACCCCGAAAACCTTCCCGATGGACGAAACTTGACTTCCTATTTATAAATCTTCACCTCCGAACCATTCCGGAACTCCTCGTGACGTCCGAGATCTCATCCGGGACTCCGAACAACTTTCGGGTTACCGTATACTAATATCTCAACAACCCTAGCGTCACCGAACCTTAAGTGTGTAGACCCTACGGGTTCGGGAGACACGCAGACATGACCGAGACGACTCTCCAGTCAATAACCAACAGCAGGATCTGGATACCCATGTTGGCTCCCACATTCTCCTCGATGATCTCATCGGATGAACCATGATGTCGAGGATTTGATCAATCCCGTATGCAATTCGCTTTGTCAATCGGTATGTTACTTGCCCGAGACTCGATCGTCGGTATCCCAATACCTCGTTCAATCTCGTTACCGGCAAGTCACTTTACACGTACCGTAATGCATGATCCCATTATCAACCACTTGGTCACATTGAGCTCATTATGATGATGCATTACCGAGTGGGCCCAGAGATACCTCTCCGTCATACGAGTGACAAATCCCAGTCTCGATTCGTGCCAACCCAACAGACACTTTTGGAGATACCCGTAGTGTACCTTTAGAGTCACCCAGTTATGTTGTGACGTTTGGCACACCCAAAGAACTCCTACGGTATCCGGGAGTTGCGCAATTTCATGGTATAAGGAAATGATACTTGACATTCGAAAAAGCTATAGCAAACAAACTACACGATGTTTGAGCTATGCTTAGGATTGGGTCTTGTCCATCACATCATTCTCCTAATGATGTGATCCCGTTATCAATGACATCCAATGTCCATAGTCAGGAAACCATGACTATATTTTGATCAACGAGCTAGTCAACTAGAGGCTCACTAGGGACATGTTGTGGTCTATGTATTCACACATGTATTACGATTTCCGGATAACAGAATTATAGCATGAACAATAGACAACTATCATGAACAAAGAAATATAATAATAACCATTTTATTATTGCCTCTAGGGCATATTTCCAACAGTCTCCCACTTGCACTAGAGACAATACTTAGTTACATTGTGATGAATCGAACACCCATGCAGTTCTGGTGTTGATCATGTTTTGCTCTAGGGAGAGGTTTAGTCAACGGATCTGCCACATTCAGGTCCGTATGAACTTTACAAATATCTATGTCCCCATTTTGAAAACTTTCATGAATGGAGTTGAAGCGACGTTTGATATGCCTGGTCTTCTTGTGAAACCTGGGCTCCTCGGCAAGGGCAATAGCTCCAGTGTTGTCACAGAAGAGAGTCATCGGGCCCGACGCATTGGGTATGACTCCTAGGTCGGTAATGAACTCTTTCACCCAGATTGCTTCTTGTGCTGCCTCCGAGGCTGCCATGTATTCCGCTTCACATGTAGTTCCCGCCACAATGCTTTGCTTGCAACTGCACCAGCTTACTGCCCCACTATTCAAAATATACATGTATCCGGTTTGTGACTTAGAGTCATCCAGATCTGTGTCGAAGCTAGCATCGACGTAACCCTTTACGACGAGCTCTTCGTCACCTCCATAAACGAGAAACATATCCTTAGTCCTCTTCAGGTACTTCAGGATATTCTTGAATGTTGTCCAGTGTTCCTTGCCGGGATTACTTTGGTACCTTCCTACCAAACTTGCGACAAGGTTTACATCAGGTCTGGTACACAGCATAGCATACATGATAGACCCTATGGCCGAGGCATAGGGGACGACACTCATCTTTTCTCTATCTTCTGTCGTGGTCGAGCATTGAGCCATGCTCAATCTCGTACCTTGCAATACAGGCAAGAACCCCTTATTTGACTAATCCATATTGAACTTCTTCAATATCTTATCAAGGTACATACTCTGTGAAAGATCAATGAGGCATCTCGATCTATCTCTATAGATCTTGATGCCTAATATGTAAGCAGCTTCTCCAAGATCCTTCATTGAAAAACACTTGTTCAAGTAGGCCTTTATGCTTTCCAAGAATTCTATATCATTTCCCATCAACAGTATGTCATCCACATACCATATGAGAAATGCTACAGAGCTCCCACTCACTTTCTTGTAAATGCAGGCTTCTCCATAAGTCTGCGTAAACCCAAATGCTTTGATCATCTCATCAAAATGAATGTTCTAACTCCGAGATGCTTGCACCACCCCATAGATCGAGCGTTGGAGCTTGCACACCTTGTCAGCATTCTTAGGATCGACAAAACCTTCCGGCTGCATCATATACAATTCTTCCTTAAGGAAACCATTAAGGAATGCCGTTTTGACGTCCATTTTCCATATCTCATAATCATAGAATGCGGCAGTTGCTAACATGACTCGGACGGACTTCAGCTTCGCTACGGGTGAGAAAGTCTCATCGTAATCAACCCCTTGAACTTGTCGATAACCCTTAGCGACAAGCTGAGCTTTATAGATGGTTACATTATCATCTGCATCTGTCTTCTTCTTAAAGATCCATTTATCTTCTATGTCTCGCCGATTATCGGGCAAGTCAGTCAAAGTCCATACTTCGTTTTCATACATGGATCCTATCTCGGATTTCATGGCTTCCAGCCATTTGTCGGAATCCAGGCCCGCCATCGCTTCTTCATAGTTCAACGGTTCACCGTTGTCTAACAATATGATTTCCAAGACAGCGTTGCCGTACCACTCTGGTGCGGAACGTGTCCTTGTGGACCTATGAAGTTCAGTAGAAACTTGATCTGAAGTTTCATGATCATCATCATTGACTTCCTCTCTAGTCGGTTCTAGCACCTTAGGAACAATTTCCTGAGCTGCGCCACTCTCCGGTTCAAGAGGTAATACTTCATCAAGTTCTACTTTCCTCCCACTTATTTCTTTCGAGAGAAACTCTTTCTCTAGGAAGGATCCATTCTTGGCAACAAAGATCTTGCCTTCGGATCTGAAGTAGAAGGTATACCCAATAGTTTCTTTAGGGTATCCTATGAAGACGCATTTTTCCGACTTGGGTTCGAGCTTTTCAGGTTGAAGTTTCTTGACATAAGCATCGCATCCCCAAACTTTTGGAAATGACAGCTTAGGTTTCTTCCCAAACCATAATTCATACGATGTCTTCTCAACGGATTTCGATGGAGCCCTATTTAAAGTGATTGCGGCAGTCTCTAAAGCATAGCCCCAAAATGACAGCGGTAAATCGGTAAGAGACATCATAGATCGCACCATATCCAATAGAGTGCGATTACGACGTTCGGACACACCATTATGCTGAGGTGTTCCAGGCGGCATGAGTTCTGAAACTATTCCACATTTCCTTAAGTGTGTGCCAAATTCGTGACTCAAGTATTCTCCCCCACAATCTAATCGCAAGAACTTGATTTTTCTGTCACGTTGATTCTCAACCTCACTCTGAAATTCCTTGAACTTTTCAAAGGTCTCAGACTTGTGTTTCATTAAGTAGACATACCCATATCTACTCAAGTCATCAGTGAGGGTGAGAACATAACGATAGCCACCGCGAGCCTCAACACTCATTGGACCGCACACATCAGTATGTATGATTTCCAATAAGTTGGTTGCTCGCTCCATTGTTCCTGAGAACAGAGTCTTGGTCATTTTACCCATGAGGCATGGTTCGCACATGTAAAATGATTCGTAATCAAGAGACTCCAAAAGTCCATCTACATGGAGCTTCTTCATGCGTTTGACACCTATGTGACCAAGGCAGTAGTGCCACAAGTATGTGGGACTATCATTATCAACCTTACATCTTTTGGTATTCACACTATGAATATGTGTAATATTACGATCGAGATTCATTAAGAATAAACCATTCACCAGCGGAGCATGACCATAAAACATATCTCTCATATAAATAGAACAACCATTATTCTCGGATTTAAATGAGTAGCCATCTCGAATTAAATGAGATCCTGATACAATGTTCATGCTCAAAGCTGGCACTAAATAACAATTATTGAGGTTTAAAACTAATCCCATAGGTAAATGTAGAGGCAGCGTGCCGACGGTGATCACATCGACCTTGGAACCATTCCCAACATGCATCGTCACCTCGTCCTTCGCCAGTCTCCGCTTATTCCGCAGCTCCTGCTTTGAGTTACAAATGTGAGCAACCGCACCGGTATCAAATACCTAGGAGCTACTACGAGTACTGCTAAGGTACACATCAATTACATGCATATCACATATAACTTTAGTGTTGTCGGCCTTCTTGTCTGCTAAGTATTTGGGGCAGTTCTGCTTCCAGTGACCACTTCCCTTGCAATAAAAACACTCAGTCTCACGCTTGGGTCCATTCTTTGACTTCTTTCCGGCAGCTTGCTTACCGGGTGCGGCAACTCCCTTGCCGTCCTTCTTGAAGCTCTTTTTAACCTTGCCTTTCTTGAACTTAGTGGTTTTATTCACCATCAACACTTGATGTTCCTTTTTGATTTCCACCTCCGCTGATTTCAGCATTGAATATACCTCAGGAATGGTCTTTTCCATCCCCTGCATATTGAAGTTCATCACAAAGCTCTTGTAGCTCGGTGGAAGCGACTGAAGGATTCTGTCAATGACCGCGTCATCCGGGAGATTAACTCCCAGCTGAGTCAAGCGGTTATGCAACCCAGACATTTTGAGTAAGTGCTCACTGACACAACTGTTTTCCTCCATCTTACAACTGAAGAACTTGTCGGAGACTTCATATCTCTTGACCTGGGCATGAGCTTGGAAAACCATTTTCAGCTCTTCGAACATCTCATATGCTCCGTGTCGCTCAAAACGATTTTGGAGCCCCGGTTCTAAGCTATAAAGCATGCTGCACTGAATGAGGGAGTAATCATCAGCACGTGACTGCCAAGCGTTCATAACGTCTTGGTTCTCTGGGATGGGTGCGTCACCTAGCGGTGCTTCTAGGACATAATCTTTCTTGGCAGCTATGAGGATGATCCGCAGGTTCCGGACCCAGTTCGTATAGTTGCTGCCATCATCTTTCAGCTTGGTTTTCTCTAGGAACGCGTTGAAGTTGAGGGCAACATTAGCGTGGGCCATTTGATCTACAAGACATAGTGCAAAGATTTTAGACTAAGTTCATGATAATTAAGTTCATCTAATCAAATTATTCAATGAACTCCCACTCAGATAGACATCCCTCTAGTCATCTAAGTGAAACATGATCCAAGTCAACTAGGCCGTGCCCGATCATCACGTGAGACGGACTAGTCCACATCGGTGAACATCTTCATGTTGATCGTATCTTCTATACGACTCATGCTCGACCTTTCGCAATGGTGGCTAACGCCCGATCATCACACCTGATCATCACGTGGTGCTTCGAAACAACGAACCTTCGCAACGGTGCACAGTTAGGGGGAACACTTTCTTGAAATTATTACGATGGATCATCTTATTTAAGCTACCATCGTTCTAAGCAAATAAGATGTAAAACATGTTAAACATCACATGCAATCAAATAGTGACATGATATGGCCAATATCATTTGCTCCTTTTGATCTCCATCTTCAGGGCTCCATGATCATCGTTGTCACCAGCATGACACCATGATCTCCACCATCATGATCTCCATCATCGTGTCTTCTTGAAGTTGTCTCGTCATCTATTACTTCTACTACTATGGCTAACATTTTAGCAATAAAGTAAAGTAATTACATGACATTTATGTTGACACACAGGTCATAAATAAATAAAGACAACTCCTATGGCTCCTGCCGGTTGTCATACTCATCGACATGCAAGTCGTGATTCCTATTACAAGAACATGATCAATCTCATACATCACATATATCATTCATCACATCCTTTTGGCCATATCACATCACACGACACATGCTGCAAAAACAAGTTAGACGTCCTCTAATTGTTGTTGCAAGTTTTTACATGGCTGCTATAGTTTTCTAGCAAGAACGTTTCTTACCTACGCCAAAACCACAAAGTGATATGCCAATTTCTATTTACCCTTCATAAGGACCATTTTCATTGAATCCGATCCGACTAAAGTGGGAGAGACAGACACCCGCCAGCCACCTTATGCAACTAGTGCATGTCAATCAGTGGAACCAATCTCACGTAAGCGTCCGTGTAAGGTCGGTCCGGGCCGCTTCATCCCACGATGCCACCGAATCAAGATAAGACTAGTAACGGCAAGCAAATTGACAATATCCACGCCCACAACTGCTTTGTGTTCTACTCGTGCATAGAAACTAGGCATCACCAAGATCAATCTATGGAGTCATCTAGCAACGAGGGAGAGGGGAGTGCATCTACATACCCTCGTAGATCACACACGGAAGCGTCCAAGAGAACAGGGTTGATGGAGTCATACTCGTCGTGATCCAAATCACCGATGACCTAGCGCCGAATGGACGGCACCTCCGCGTTCAACACATGTGCGGTTGGGAAGACGTCTCCTCCAAGTTGATCCAGCAAGGGGGAAGGAGAGGTTGATGAAGATCCAGCAGCACGACAGCGTGGTGGTGGAAGCAACGGTGATCTCGGCAGGGCTTCGCCAAGCTCAGGGAGAGGGAGGAGTTCCACGGGAGTGAGAGGGAGGCGCTAGGGGCTAGGGTGCGGCTGCCCTCCCTCCCCCGCACTATTTATAGGACCCCTAGGGGGCGCAGGCCCTAGGAGATGCCATATCCAAGGGGGGCGGTGGCCAAGGGGGGTGGAGTGCCCCCAAGCAAAGTGGGGCGCCCCCACCCCTAGGGTTTCCAACCCTAGGCGCAGGGGAGGCCCATGGAGGGGCGCACCAGCCCATCTGGGGCTGGTTCCCCTCCCACTTCAGCCCATGATGGTCGAAACTTGACTTCCTATATATAAATCTTCACCTCCGGACCATTCCAGAACTCCTCGTGACGTCCGGGATCTCATCCGGTACTCCGAACAACTTTTGGGTTACCGTATACTAATATCACAACAACCCTAGCGTCACCGAACCTTAAGTGTGTAGACCCTACGGGTTCGGGAGACACGCAGACATGACCGAGACGACTCTCTGGTCAACAACCAATAGCGTGATCTGGATACCCATGTTGGCTCCCACATGCTCCTCGATGATCTCATCAGATGAACCACGATGTCGAGGATTCGATCAATCCTGTATGCAATTCCCTTTGTCAATCGGTACGTTACTTGCCCAAGACTCGATCGTCGGTATCCCAATACCTCGTTCAATCTCATTACCGGCAAGTCACACTACTCGTACCGTAATGCATGATCCCGTGATCAACCACTTGGTCACATTGAGCTCATTATGATGATGCATTACCGAGTGGGCCCAGAGATACCTCTCCGTCATACCCAGTTACGTTGTGATGTTTGGCACACCCAACGCACTCCTGCGGTATCCGGAAGTTGCACAATTTCATGGTCTAAGGAAATGATACTTGACATTCGGAAAAGCTATAGCAAACGAACTACACGATCTTTGAGCTATGCTTAGGATTGGGTCTTGTCCATCACATCATTCTCCTAATGATGTGATCCCGTTATCAATGACATCCAATGTCCATAGTCAGGAAACCATGACTATCATTTGATCAATGAGCTAGTCAACTAGAGGCTCACTAGGGACGTGTTGTGGTCTATGTATTCACACATGTATTACGATTTCCGGATAACACAATTATAGCATGAACAATAGACAATTATTATGAACAAAGAAATACAATAATAACCATTTTATTATTGCCTCTAGGGCATATTTCCAAGAAGATCCCCGTGCGCGGTGGCATCACCGCCCACATCACGAACTCACGCGAAGAGCCTTCGGCGTGGGTTCGCGGGCCGGTCGGCCGCGCAGCCCTAGTGTAACGCCCCTGATGTAACTTTCCATAATTGTAACTCAAACTCTTGCCTTTTCCGGCTATGTGATATGCTATATCCTACGTGGTTGGGTTTTTGACTTTGTTTTGCTTTTTGTTCATGTCATGCATTTCATCTCATGTCATCATGTGCATCTCATTTGCATTCATGTTTGTCTCATGCATCCGGTCTTTTCCCCCGTCGTCCATTTCGGAATCCGACACTCCCACATGCACCCGTTGCACCTCTTAGATCTTGTTTCGTGAGCGGGAGAAAAACATTCTCGGAATGGGTCGAGATTTGTCGAGTGGCCTTGGTACATCACCGGTAGGCTGCCTGTCAAATTTCGTTCCATTGGGAGGTCGTTTGATGCCCCAACGGTTAATCGGGTAACCGCAAAACCCCCTCTCTCAATGTAGCCCAGCACCCCTCCACAACAGCCCATCTAAAGCCCCCTCCATGCTCTCCGTTGTTGGATCATGATCGTGTGGGCGCAAACCACACCTCATTTAGACACTCCTAGCTCCCTCTAACTATATAAGCACATTCCCCCTTCCACAACCCTAGCTCCACCCTCCTCCGCGCCGGACACGTCCCGACGGCGCTGGCCCGCCGCGAGCCCGGCCACCTCCAGCCGCCGCCGACCCGCCGCGAGCCTACATCGGTCCCTCCCGGCACGGATCCCTGCCGTCGTCGCCTCCCGCTCGCCCAAGCCGCCACCTCCGCTTCGACGCTGCTCCGCAGCCCACCGCACCCTCGCCGGCCACCGCTGCCGCCAACGCCGCCGATTCCCGCGCCCGCGTTCGTCGCCGCCACGGTGGGACGCCGCCTCCTCATAGCCGGCTCCAACACCGGCCACCGGATCCCCCCCACCCCCACCGGCGACCTCTCCCCCGTGAGCTCCGGCCACCGTCGCGCCAACTCCGCCGAGATTCGTCGCCGCCTCGAAATCTGCGCCCGAAAAGCCTAGATCTGGAGGTTGCATTTTCTTCTAAGTCCTGAGATTTCCATCTCATGTGCATCACTTTGACATGCCAGATCTCCATGCATATAGCTCTGATTTGCGCATATGATATAACGAAATGTTCGTCTCGTGATGCTCTTCATGTTAATGTCATTTTCATGCATGTTACTGTCCTTATTGATGCCCTAACCTTCGTTTCAAAAGTGCTATATGATGTTGTCTGCCGGAAGTCATCATAACTTACTGATTTGTCATTCTCATTGCATTTTGTGTGTGCAACCTATGAGCATCATGTCTACATGTTTTGGAGCATCTCCATGCCATCTTTACAGTGGTGCATGCTTCATATTTTTGTGAGCTCTGCAGTGACTAGCACAAGCATGCGAAGTAGGCTATATGATGTTGCCGATTTCACACTTAGTAGTTTTGCAAAGTCTTTTCCTGTAACATTATGATGCTATGTTGTCTTGTTGTCACAAGTAGATCCATGCATATTGTGATGAAGTTCAGTAAGAGTGTTTTGAAGATATTGTTATGGTCTACCATTCATGCCTCTTGATGTAATTATGGAGTAATCTAGCTTGTCATTACCATGCTCTACTTTTGCTAAATATTGTTCCTGGCAGATTGTTAGCATGAAGTTCATTTTTTCCATGTGTTTTACTAGTGACCCATGCATCCTATGAACTTGCTCTTGCCATGTTTATCTCCATAATTGTGTCTTCTTACTTTAGGTTACCTTGTTATGCCATGTAATGCTTTTTGGTGAGTGGCATGAGCTTGCAAAGTTGCTATCATGAATCTGTTTTTGCCGTGCTATGTTTTTTCCTTCTAGGACTGAAACTGATCATATCACTTTCCATGTTTGCATGGGTGCTACCTCATTTTCTGTGCATCTTTGGCTAAAGTTCATTAAGGGGGTTTTGTTCTTTGCCTTTAGTGCTAGCACGCCATGCCTTTGTTTGCGATGATATGTTCCTGTAGCATGTTATTTGCTAGCTCTAAACATTGCTACATGATGCTGTTTATGCCATGTTTAGTATCTTCACAAAGTCTGTGAAGCTGTTATCATTTGCCTTTTTGCCATGCTATTTTAGGCTTGTTGTAGTGAGTTCTACCAGGAGCTTAGTGTTCATGATTTGTGGAGATTTACTTGTACTTCACTACCATGTGCTTTGTTGCTATGGTGGAGTTATGTAGCATAGTTTAGTGTTGCATCTTAAGTGCTATGATGCTATTAAGCAATATTTTGCATCGTTCTTGTTTTGCTCGTCATTTGGAAAGCGTGCATTCGTTTCCGGTGATCCTTAGGTCAATTTCGACCAAAATCACTCAATCTTTCCAGCGGCATGCTTGGTTTGCCAAGTTGTTTCCTTGATTATCTTTTCCCTTCTGGAGTACCCGTATGCATTGGACATCATATCTTGCATTCCATACCATTTTTTGCTTCATGTTGCTTGCGTATTGCACCGTGACTGATTGTTGCTCCGTTGCTTGTGTTCTTGCTCTGGGTAGAGCCGGGAGACGAGTTCATGAACGAGGAACCTATTGAGTACATTAATGAGGAGCAAGATTTTGACAACCCTGAGAACTTTGCAGGCAAGATGATCATTACCCTTGATATCACTTCTATCTTTGCTTGCTAGTTGTTCGTTCTATCGCTATGTTGCGCTACCTACCACTTGTTTATCATGCCTCCCATATTGCCATGTCAAGCCTCTAGCCCACCTCCTAGCAAACCATTGTTTGGCTATGTTACCTCTTTTGCTCAGCCCCTCTTATAGCGTTGCTAGTTGTAGGTAGTTCCATGTTGGAACATGGATATGTTGGGATATCACAATATCTCTTATTTTAGTTTATGCATCTATATACTTGGCAAAGTGTGGAAGGTTTGGACTTTTGCTCGATGTTTTGTTCCACTCTTGCCACCCTAGTTTCCGTCATATCGGTGTTATGTTCCTTGATTTTGTGTTCCTTACGTGGTTGGGGTTATGGGACCCCCTTGACAGTTCGCTTTGAATAAAAATCCTCCAGCAAGGCCCAACCTTGGTTTCAAAATTTGCCTAA
Source organism: Triticum aestivum (assembly GCF_018294505.1). Classification (NCBI taxonomy): domain Eukaryota; kingdom Viridiplantae; phylum Streptophyta; class Magnoliopsida; order Poales; family Poaceae; genus Triticum; species Triticum aestivum. Next base: position 489,646,703 of record NC_057806.1, read on the forward strand.
TAACACCTAAAATTTTGCCTAGGGAGTAATTAACCCGAGGATCATCTTAATTCAACCCCCCTGGGCCAGTGCTCCTCTGAGTGTTGGTCCAAATCGAGTAGACTGCAGGGCCACCTCGGGGAAACTTGAGGGTTGATTTTACTCGTAGGATGTCCCATTCGGTGTGCTCTGAGAATGAGATATGTGTAGCTCCTCGGGATTTGTTGGCACATTCGGGCGGTCTTGCTGGACTTGTTTTACCATTGATGAAATGTCTTGTAACTGGGATTCCGAGACTGATCGGGTTTTTCCGGGAGAAGTTATATCCTTCGTTGGTCATGAGAGCTTGTGATGGGCTAAGTTGGGACACCCCTGCAGGGTACAAACTTTTGAGAGCCGTGCCCGCAGTTATGTGGCAGATGGGAATTTGTTAATATCCGACTGTAGAGAAATTGACACTTGACTTAATTAAAATGCATTAACCGCGTGTGTAGCCGTGAAGGTCACTTTTCGGAGGAGTCTGGGAAGTGAAGATGGTTGGGTTATGTATGAACGTAAGTAGTTCAAAATCACTTCTTGATCACTTCTAGCTTTGCGATCGTTGCGTAGTTTCTCTTCTTACTCTTGTACTCGTATGTTAGCCACCATACTTGCTTAGTGTTTGCTGCAACTCCACCTCATAACCACATCCTACCCATAAGCTTAAATAGTCTTGTTCTCGCGGGTTTTGAGATTGCTTAGTCCTCATGACTCATAGATACTACCAAAACAGTTGCAGGTGCCGATGATACTTGTGCAGGTGATTCTAATGAACTCAAGTGGGAGTTCGACGAGGACCTCGGCCGTTACTATGTGTCTTTTCTGGATGATTAGTAGTGGTGCCCAGTTGGGACGATCGGGATTTAGCATTTGGGGTTGTCCTCTTTTCGTTTGGATTCATCCGTAGTCAGACTATGTGTGTACTCTGAATGATGTATGAATTATTTGATCATTGTGTGATGTGGCGATTGTAAGCCAACTATTTATATCTATCCTTGTTCTTGTACATGGGATTGTGTGAAGATGACCCTTCTTGTGACAAAAGCAACATGCGGTTATGCCTCTAAGTCATGCCTCAACACGTGGGAGATATAGGCGCATCATGGGCGTTACACCTAGCCTGGTCCCCGCGGCCACAGATCACACGGCGCGGAGCAATGCCACCTTCTCCCAAGCCTTGCGCCTGAGCGTACAGAGGGAGTGGGATGCCTAGTGGTGGCCGCTTGTACCAAGGCCGCGTCACTTCTTGCCTCTCCCCGACATCGTGAGGACGCTTGGACCTCTTCTTCGGCGGGAGTAGTTCAGGCGCCCCATGGGGGTTCTTTCCTTTTTCCTATGCGGAAATCCTCGTAATCGGCACCATGGAAGCTACGACAAGTCAGCAAGACGGAGGGGCCAAGAAGAAGAATCAGAAGAAGCGGGCCGCGAGAAGACAGATATGAGCAAAGGGGATCCGCCCCTTCCCACATTTATAGCCAGGAGGAGGCCAACCGCCGGCCTCCACGATCACACATAATGATGATTTTCCTCTGCATGCAGCAGAATCTTGTCAAGTCAAACGGTTATCGAGGCAGCATGGGGAAGCAGAGGCACCCACGTCCCATCATTCACCACTCGTCGACCAAGGCCACAGGCGGTTGGGGCTCGCGGCTGTAACACCCAAGATGCGGCTATATCTCCTACGTGTCGAGGCACTACTTAGAGGCATACCCACATTTTGGTATGGTCGCAAGAAGGGTCATCTTTGCACAATCCCATGTAATGAACAAGGAAGTAAATAGTTGGCTTACAATCCCCAGGTCACACAATGATCAAATTATTCATACATCTTACAGATTTCACACAAAGGACGACTACAGATGGATCCAAATGTAAAGAAGACAAACCCAAATGCTAAATCCCGATCTCGTACCTACTGGGCACCACTACTGATCATCCGGAAAGGAAACATAGTAATGGCCATGGTATTCGTTGAACTCCCACTTTGTAATACCCCCAGTGTCATGCTAAAGTAACCAAACCCTAATGTGCCATTTCATCATGTTTTATTAAGCCAATTTGCCACTTGATAGAAATCAAAGTCAAATTCAAATTTAATTCGCAAGTCAAATTATTAAATCTACAAACTGTCCAAAAAATGTTCATTAGGCTGAATATTTAGTAGATAATTTTCATGCATTAAAACATTTTTATAAATGTTTAAAATGCCCCTAGATATGAAAACAGTACCCAAAACAGCCCCATTCAAGTCATTTTCCTTTAATCAAAATACAAACAACTTCAAATCTCTCTCAAACTTTCTCTTGGAGTGAGGTATATTGCATAGTAACTATTGAGATTAGCCACACAGTTTACAAGAGTGCAAACAGAAAATAAAATAGAAAACAGAAATAGAAAGAGAAAAGACCTAAAGCATACTGTGCTACTAGGCCTAATTGAACTACAGCTGAGGCCCAACCCAGCTCCTCCTTATCCCCTTCCTCTGTACATTGCACAGAGGCGTGGCGGCCATCCATGGCGCCGTGGCCATGCCTGGCCATGTGCAGGCCATCCGTCCCCCGTGGATGCCTACTTAGCCATCCCCATCGCCCCAGAGACGAACCCTAGCACCTCACTCCCAGCTCTCATTCTTCCTCTAGCTCGGGAACTCAACCGAGGAGAGACAACACCCGTGCACGTCGTCGATTCTGCGACCACTATCCTCCCCGGCGCCAGGGAGGATGTTCAGGATCCTCCTCGTGGTCGTCTGCACTGAGGAACCCGAGCCGGGACGCCCTGTAGGCTCGCCATCGCCGTCATCTTCGCCCACGACCACCACATCTCGTTGATGGTTGCCGCTGCTCCGGTCCGTCCCCGCGGCAACCGAGATGTCCACAAGCCCCGGGGTGAGCTCCTCTACCGATCCCCGTCATCTTCTCCTTCGATCCATCGCCATAGCCATCGTCTTGAGATCGCCATGGCCGCCCCCGAAGCGCTCTATGTGCACACTGCCATTCGCGCCCTGCTTTACCTAGACCGTGCCCTGGCCACGCCCGGCTCACCGCTGCCTGGGCCCTCAAGCGCGTGCCCCCGTGGGTGACCTCGTCGTTGCCTGTCGCTGCCCGTGCGCTGCCGCCGGCTATTGCTTTCTACTACCGCTGTTGCTGCTCAGCTACTGCCACTGCTATTTGCTCTGCCTGCTGCCGCTACTATCCGCTGGCCGCTGGGCTGCTACGGTTGCTCCCTGCTGCGCTGTTGCTGCTGTTGCTGGCCATGGCCGCCGTGGCTTTGTGCATCGCATGTTGGCCAGGCAAGCACAGCTGAGGCGTGGTTGTGCCACTGTGTGTGGCTGGCTTAATTGGTAGGCCTAACTAGTTTAGGCTATAGTTTAGGGGTTAATTTGACCCATATTTAGTCTATGTGTCACTTACATGTGGGTCACACCTCCTGTTGACTAGTCAATTTGACTGGGTCAACCCAACCCCACTAGACCCACTATTATACACACGTGCTGGAGTAGCAGTAGGTGACAAAATTATATCATGCTTTTAGTTCGAATTAATATAAATCCAGGAAATTGTAAAATCATTTTAAACTTTGAAAATTAATATAAATTAAACCATAACTTGGATGAATATAGTTTATACATGAAAGTTTCTCAGAACGACGAGAAAAATCCAAATACGCAGTCCGTTCATTCGCCACGCGTCCCTAGCATAGCACGCCTACAACCTTCTCCCTCCGGTCCATCTGTCCGAAAATGTGAAACACCGAGAATACTTTCCCGAATGTTTCCCAATTCGCCGGTATCGCCTACTACTGCGTTAGGTCACCCTAGCACCGCGTATTGCCATATTATGCTTTGTGATGCTTTGATTCCTCTGTTATTTATTGTGTTCCCCCTTCATTACTTCTTTCTGGTACACGTCGAGACTGCCGGCGACCCCCTGTTCGACTATGGTGTTGACGACCCTTCCTTCTTGCCAGAGCAACCAGGAAAGCCCCCCCCTTGATCAACCCGATATCGCCTATTCTTCGCTCTACTGCTTGCATTAGAGTAGTGTAGCATGTTACTGCTTTTCGTTAATCCTATTCTGATGCATACCCTATCTTTTCTACTATTGTTGTTACCTTTACCTGCAATCCTAAATGCTTAGTATAGGATGCTAGTATTCCATCAGTGGCCCTACATTCTTGTCCGTCTGCCATGCTATACTTATATACATATTATACATGATACATGTGGTGACTAAAGTCGGGTCGGCTCGGAGAGTACCCGTGAGTGATTCACGGATTGGGGGCTGAAAGGACATTTGTCCCGACGGCCCTCTGAGTGGATCTTTGTGGCGGAGCAACATGTTAGGTTGAGACCACCTTGGCGAGAGGTGGGCCTGGCCCTGGTCGGCGTCCGCGGATACTTCAATTAACATGCTTAATGAGATATTGGTATTTGATCTGAGTCTGGCCACTAGCCTATACGCAATAAGCAACTACGCGGGAACAGTTATGGGCATTCGACGTTGTGGTATCAACCGAAGCATTCTTGACAACAGCGACTGAGCGGCACGCGCTGGGTTGGACCGAGTAACACAACTTCCTTTGTTATGGAGGTTGCTAGGTCTGCTCACTGGCCGCGTACGCAACGTGCAGGTGTGCAATGGGCAATGGGCCCACACCCATGTGTGCTTACGATTTAGATCGGCGTGCTGACCTCTCTGTTGTGCCTAGGTAGGGCCGCAACATGCTGATCTTCTAAGGCCGGCCATGACCTAGGAAATTGTGTCCCGCCAGAGGGATCGAGCGTGTTGGGTAATGTGGTGCACCCCTATAGGGAAGTTTATCTATTCGAATAGCCGTGTCCCTTGGTAAAAGGATGACCCGGAGTTGTACCTCGACCTTATGACAACTAGAATCGGATACTTAATAAAACACACCCGTCCAAGTGCTAGATACAACCCGGTGATTGCTCTCTCACAAGGCGACGAGGAAACGACCACCGGGTAGGATTATGCTATACATGGTTATCTAGTGAACTTACCATCTACTCTCTTCTATATGCTTCAAGATGGAGGTTTCCAGAAGTGTAGTCTTCGATAGGACTAGCTATCCCCCTCTTATTCTGGCATTATGCAGTTCTCCACAGATACTACCCATTTCGTTGATACCAAAGCATATGTATTGTAGATCCTTTCTTGTGAGAACTTTGGATGAGTACTCACGGTTGCTTTTCTCCCTCTTTCCCCCCTTTTCCATTTTTCTCGGATGTCGCAACAAGATGATGGAGTCCAGGAGCCAAAGGATCCCGAGGATCCAGAGTTCGGCTTAGAGGAGTAGTTAGAAGGTTCCAGGCAGGAGGCCTTGCCTTTTCGGTTGTTGCTTCTATTGTGCGAGCCTTCTTAAGGCAAACTTGTTTAACTTATGTCTGCACTCAGATATATTTTCTTCCAATAACTCGTGTGTCTTCGAGCACTGGTATTCGAGCCCTCGAGGCCCCTGGCTTGTAGTATAAAGCTTGTATTATTTTATTTGTGTCTAGAGTTGTGGTGTGATATCTTCTTGTGAGTCCTAGATCTTGATCGTACACATTTGCGTGTATGATTACTGTACGATTGAATCGAGGGCGTCAGACACTGGAGCTCAGTGGCATCACCCGCACTAGTATCATCGGCACCTACAATTATTTTAGTACTATCTATGAGTCACGAGGACTCAGCAATCTCAAAACCCGCGAGATCAAGACTATTTAAGCATATAGGTAGGATGCGATTATGAGGTGGAGTTGCAGCAAGCACTAAGCAAATATGGTGGCTAACATATGAGCACAAGAGTAAGATAAGAAACTACGCAACAAACACAGAGCTAGAAGTGATCAAGAAGTGATCCTAGACTACTTACGTTCATACATAACCCAACCGTGTTCACTTCCTAAACCTCGTCTAAAAGATACCATCATGGTTACCCATGCGGTTGGCGCATTTCAATTAATTCAAGTGTCAAGTTCTCTACAACCGGATATTAACAAATTCCCACCTGCCACATAACCGCGGGCACGGCTCTCGAAAGTGTATACCCTGCAGGGGTGTCCCAACTTAGCCCATCACAAGCTCTCACGATCAATGAAGGATATTCCTTCTCCCGGAACAACCCGATTAGAATTGGAATCCCGATTACAAGAAATTTCGGCAATGCTAAAACAAGACCAGCAAGACCACCCTATGTGCCGACAAATCCTGATAGGAGTCGCATGTATCTTGTTATCAAGGCACACCGGATGGGCAAGACGTCAAGTTGGCTGAGACCCTGGTTGCCCAGGGGGTGCCGGACATCGCCCAGGTTGGACCAGCACTCAGAGGAACACTGGCCTGGGTTGTTGATTAAGAATTCATCGGGTTAATTACTCCTTAGGAAAATTTTAGTTGTTATTAAGCAAATGGTAAAACCAAGGTTGGGCCTTGTTGGAGGACTTTTATTCAAAGCAAACTGTCAAGGGGGTCCCATAACCCCAACTGCGTAAGGAACGGAAAATCAAGGAACATAACACTGTTATGCCTGAAACTAGGGCGGCAAGAGTGGAACAAAACACCGAGGAAAAAGCCAAGCCTTCCACCCTTTGCTAAGTATATAGATGCATTAATTAAATAAGAAATAATGTGATTTCCCAGCATATCCATGGTCCAACATGGAACAACCTGCAAGACACCTGCAACTAGCAATGCTATAAGAGGGGCTGAGCAATAGGGGTAGCATAGCCAAACAACGGTTTGCTAGTAAGGTCGGTTTGCGGCTCGACATGGCACAATGGGAGGATTGATAAACAAGTGGTAGGTGGCGCGACATAGCGATAGAGCGAACAACTAGCAAGGAAAGATAGAAGTGATATTGGGGGTAATGATCATCTTACCTGCAGAGTTCTTAGGGTTGTCGAAAGCTTGCTCCTTGTAAATGTACTCAATAGGATCCTCGTTCATGAACTCGTCTTCCGGCTCTACCTAAAGCAAGATCACAATCAACGGAACAACGATCAATCATGGTGCAATGCACAAGCAACATGATGCAAGACATGGCATGAAATGCAAGGTATGATGTGCAATGCATATGGGTACTCCTATAGGGGTGTCCCAACTTAGCCCATCACAAGCTCTCACGGTCAACGAAGGATATTCCTTCTCCCAGAACAACCCGATCAGACTCGGAATCCCAGTTATAGGACATTTCGACCATGGTAAAACAAGACCAGCAAGACCACCCGATGTGCCGACAAATCCCGATAGGAGTCGCACATATCTCGTTCTCAGGGCACACCGTATGGGCAAGATGTCGGGTTGGCTGAGACCCTGGTTGCCTAGGGGGCACCGGACATCGCCCAGGTTGGACCAACACTTAGAGGAACATTGGCCCGGGTTGTTGATTAAGAAATCCTCGGGTTAATTACTCCCTAGGCAAATTTTAATTGTTATTAGGAAAATTTTAGTTGTTATTAGGCAAATGGTAAAACCAAGGTTGGGCCTTGCTGGAGGAGTTTTATTCAAAAAGAACTGTCAAGGGGGTCCCATAACCCCAACCGTGTAAGGAATGAAAAATCAAGGAACATAACACCAGTATAACGGAAACTAGGGAGGCAAGAGTGGAACAAAACACCAAGCAGAAGGCCAAGCCTTCCCCCTTTGCCAAGTATATAGATCCATTAATTAAATACGATATATTGTGATATCCCAACATATCCATGTTCCAACATGGAACAACCTGCAAGGCACCTGCAACTAGTAACGCTATAAGAGGGGCTAAGCAAAAGCGGTAACATAGCCAAACAACGGTTTGCTACAAAGGTGGGTTAGAGGATTGAAATGGCAATATGGGAGGCTTGAAAACAAGTGGTAGGTAGCACGACATAGCGATAGAGTGAACAACTAGCAAGCAAAGATAGAAGTGATATCGGGGGTAATGATTATCTTGCCTCCAAAGTTCTCAGGGTTGTCGAAAGCTTGCTCCTCGTAAACATACTCGAAAGGATCCTCATTCACAAACTCGTCTCCCGGCTCTATCCAAAGCAAGAACACAAGCAACGGAAAAACAATCAATCACGGTGCAATGCACAAGCAACATGATGCAAGACATGGCATCAGATGCAAGATATGATGTGCAATGCATATGGCTACTCCGAAAGGGAAAAGTTGATCATGGAATCAACTTGGCAAACCAAGCATGCCACTAGAAAGGTTAGGAGATTTCGGTCGAAATCGATGTAAAGATCAACGGAAACGGATGTACGGTTTGCAAATGACGAGCAAAAAAAGAACAAGGCAAAATTGCGCTTAACAACAACATAGCACGTAAGATGCATCATGAAACTATGCTACAACATTCCAACATAGCAACAAAATACATGGCAGTGAATTACAGGTGAAGCTCTACAAATCATGAACACCGAGCACCTGCTAGAACTCACTAGAACAAGTCTAAAATAGCACGGAAAAAATTCAGATGACAATAGTTTAACAGACTTAGTGAAAATACTAAACATGGCATAATCAGCATCATGTAGCAATGTTTAGAGCTAGTAAACTACATGCTACAGGAACCTATCATGGCAAACTTGAGCATCGCATGCTAGTACTAAAGGCAATGAACAAAACTCCCCTATTGAACTTTATCCAAAGATGCACAGAAAAGATGGTAGCATTAATGCAAACATGGCAAGTGATACAAACAGATTCAGACTTAGTAAAAAACATAGCATGACAGAAATAGATTCATGATATCAACTTGGCAAGCTTGTTCCACTCACCACAATGCATTTCATGCCATAACAAGGCAACTAGCAGTAATAAGACACATTTATGAAGCTAAACATGGCAAGAGCATATTCATAGGGTACATTGATCACTAGCAAAACACATGGTGAAAATGGACTTCCTGTTAACAAACTGATAGCAATAACATTTAGCAAAAGAAGATCTTGGTAATGACAATGTACAGTACCCTATAATAACAACCAGAGGCATTAATGGATAGAGCATAACCATATATTCAAAACACTCTTACTGAACTTCATAAAAATATGCATGGATTTACTTGTGGCAACAATTCAACATAGCAACCTAATGTGACAGGAAAAGACTTGGCAGAAAAACTAAGTGGCTGGAAACATCAAAATCAAGTGGCCTACTTGGCATGCTTGTGCTAGTCACCACAGGGCACATAAAAATACAATGATTGGACCACTTTAAAGATGGCATGAAGGTGCTCCTAAAACATATAGACACGATGCTCAAAAGATGCACACATAAAATGCTATGAAAAAGACAAATCAGCAAGTTATGATGGATTACAGAAGACAACATCATTTAGCAATTTTTCAATGAAGATTAGGGCATCAATATGGACAGTAACATGTATGCAAATGACACTAGCGTGTAGAGCATCATGAGATGAACATTTTGGTATATCATGCATGCAAAACGGAGCCACAAGCACGGAGTTATGGATGGTCAAAGGGGCACACATGAGATGAAATATTTTGGGACTTGGACGAAAAAGTCAACCTTAGATCTAGGGTTCTTCGTGCGGCACACAAACAGAGGCGCCGACAATGTCAGATCCGGTGATGAGGTACATGGGGGAGGACGGTGGCGACGGGATCGGGCGACAAGGTGGCAGACTGGTGACGTGGAGGCGGCAGGGCGTGCAGCGGCGGGTTAGAGGCGGCGGCGGGGCGGAGGCGACGCGCGATAGACGACGGCGCGTCGGCGGCGGAGGCGAGCTCGGCGGCGGCAGCGGGTAAAGCCGGCGGGGCAGAGGCGAGGCGCCGTGGAGAGGCGCTCGGGCGCGGTGGCGGAGGCGCGCGGTGGACGCGTCCGGCACTAGCAGAAATGTCTAGTGGCGGAGGTGGAGAGGGACTAGGGTTTCATCCAGAAATTTTGGGGGAGAGGGCCTATGTATAGGTAGATGGAGCTAGGAGAGTCCAAATGAGGTGTGGTTTTCGCCCATACGATCGAGATCCAACAACTGATAGCACGGAGGGTGTTTTGATGGGCTAGTGGGCTGTTGTGGAAGGGTGTTGGGCTGCAAAGAGCGAAGGGTTTTGGCGGTTACACGGTTAACCGTTGGGGCATCAAACGACCTCCAAATGGAACGAAATTTGATAGGCGGCCTACCGGGGGTGTACCAAGGCCACTCGACAAATCTCGGCCCATTCCGAGAACATTTTTCTCCCGCTCACGAAACAAGATTTGAGAGGTGCAATGGGTGCATGTGTGACTGTTGGATTCCGAAACGGACAACAGGGAAAATGACAGGATGCATGAGATGAACACGAATGCAAATGGGGTGCACATGATGACATTATATGAAATGCATGTCATGAAAAAAATGCAAAACAAGGACAAAACCAAACTACAGAGGATATACATATAACATAGCCAGAAATGGCAAGAGTTGGGGTTACAATTATGGAATGTTACATCCATGGCGTTACAATGACGCTCTGCACTTACGCTTTGGCTTCATCTTGAAGCCAAGTTCGAGTGACCCTTGGGCCCGGGGTCTACTGTCGGCATCCTAGGAACGGGGGTACCCAGACTTGCCTGCCTGCGGCCCACGGCGTGGCTCCATCGGTGGCCCGGTATGGCCCAGTTTCAACAGCAATGACTCAAGACCCTCGCGAGGGGCCATGCCTCGTGAGGCAGACGACACAAAGACCTCCCTAGCGGCGGCCTCACTAGGCTGGCTCCCGAGGAGCAGAGATATCAAGGAAAGGTGCACCTCATAGGGTTCACATGATGTGAGCCATGACGACCAAGGCCAGGCGGGCGCCAGTGGGTGTAGTGTACCAGTTTCCCCTTTGGTGCTAAGGAGGCAAGCGTAGGTGTGGAGTCCCGAGGAATCAGGAAAAGGTTTCCATATTGGTGAAACGAGACCAAGATCGCCAAGTCATCGCGGCGCCCACTACAGCGTAACCACCGGATGCAGAGGCGGCCTGCTCTACGGACAGCGTGTAACGCCCCAGATGTAACATTCCATAATTGTAACTCCAACTCGTGCCATTTCCGGTTATGTTATATGTTATGTCCTCTGTGGTTGGGTTTCGTCTTCATTTTGCATTTTGTTCATGTCATGCATTTCATCGCATGTCATCCTGTGCATCTCATTTGCATTCATGTTCGTCTCATGTATCCGGTCATTTTCCACGTTGTCCGTTTCGGAATCCGACACTCCCACATGCACCCGTTGCACCTCTCAGATCTCGTTTCGTGAGCGGGAGAAAAACGTTCTTGGAATGGGTCGAGATTTGTCGAGTAGCCTTGGTACATCACCGGTAGGCCGCCTGTCAAATTTCATTCCATTTGGAGGTCGTTTGTTGCCCCAACGGTTAACCGGGTAACAGCAAAACCCCTCTATCTTTGCAGCCCAGCACCCCTCCACAACAGCCCACTATCCCATATAAACCCCCTCCATGTTGTCCATTGTTGGGTCACGATCGTGCGGGCAAAAACCGCACCTGATTTGGACACTCCTAGCTCCCCCTATCTATAAATATGCCTCCCCCTCCGAAATTCCAGGTCAAACCCTAGGCACCACCTCCTCCGCGCCGCCAGACACGTCTACTCCGGCCGGAAGCGTCCGCGCCGCCGCCCCCAATGAACCGCATCGTGCCACGTGGCACTCCGCGCCGCCAGCCGCCACCGGACCGCGGAGGCCCGCGAGGGTCCCGCCGGCCCGCTTTGCCGTCCACCGCCTCGGCGCGCCCGAAGCCTGAAGCCGCCGCCCTTCGCCGATCCTTCGCTGCCCTACGCCGCCACGCACGCTCCCGCGCCGCCCGGTCAATGCGCGCGCCCGTGCTGCCTCCGCCGCTCGGCCTTGCCGGCGCCGTACGTCGCTGGTGGCGCCCCGCCTCCCCGGCCACCTCTCCCTCAAGCTCGCCGGTGACCCTCTCCGGCCCATCTCCGACCACATCTCCGGCGAACTCTGTCCGACCTCGGTCCGCATGCGGCGCGAAGAAACCCTAGATCTGAGGTTGAATTTTTCTTCTGTGTCCCCAAATTTCTACATCATGTGCACCTGTTTGACCGACAATATCTCCATGCTCATAGCTCCGATTTGTGCATATGATTGTGACACCCCAAAATTTTGGCCTTGTTTTAATGGAACAAAATTTTGCCAGGATTTAAAACTTTGAATTTTTTTATCTCCATTTTGATTTTGTTTAAATCATTTCCTTCCCTGTTATGATGAGTTTTTCCCAAAGAGAAAACTTTTCAAAAATGTTGTTGGACTTGTTTAACCTCTCAAGAAAAACTTTCCTTTTATCAGTGTAACTAATTAAATAATTAAGTTGCTTGATCTTTATTTTCTTGAAAAGGGTTTTCTAGGTTAAATTGCCTTATTTGAACTACAACCATTTGTTAAATTCACTTAAAATTCCCACAAAAATTTGGAGATGTCATGTGATGTTTTTAAATCACTTTTATGCTAAAATATATTTCATTCATGAAATATTTTGAGCTCTACACTCAATTGTTCTTCTCTGGTCCAGAGTGCATTTTGCACTACAACCTATTTAAATATTTCTTTAAGACTTCAACCAAAATTAAGGGAGGTCAGTAGGAGCCTATTGTTTCACTTTGTGCAAAAACCTATTTATGTTCTTTGAAAAATTTGAGTGAATCAACCTCATCTTCATTCTGGACCAACTTGATGGTTTGTGCAGCAACCATGTTTTTACTTGCTCTTTAACCCTTGATTATTTCTCCTACTTGTAGTCCCCCATGTTAAACCCTTAAGTCCAGGAGCATGCACCTTTTGGATCATTTTTGGTGCATGAAATAATGTCATCTATTTCCAGTCCAGAATTAAAGTTTTGTAAAACTTGCACTAACAAGTTTCTGCTTTTGTCCAAATAACCTCACCACTCTCCCTTTCATCCACAGAGACACTGATCTGGAAGATTTGGCCCCTCCAGGACCTGCCTAGATGCCTCTGGCATTTTGTCAAACACCTGGTGTGCATGGCCAGTTTTGACACGATTTTATCCTTGCATTGTGACCTTGCACCTCGGATCATACTAGCATGTCCACTAGGATCCCAGTTGCTCCTAACCTGGGTCTGTTAATTGCCAGCCTCGACCGTGACCTCTAGCGTGCTCTGGCATAGTGTCGAACACGTCCTGTGCACGCCCGGAGCGCGAGCAGAGCGCGCGTATTGCAGCCGCGCGCCCGAGCCGACACGCTGGCCCCACGGCTTTGGCTCGCTCTGCAGCACCTCGCCACGCACTCCCCTTCTCACCGCAACACGCCAAGCCGCCCCTCGCCGCGCCCGGCAGGCCAAGCACTAGCCGCCGCCGCCGCCCGACAGCCCTGCGCCGTGCAGCGCCGCCCAAGCCACCCCGACTCGCCACCTGCCCCTGTGAGCAGTGCGTGCGCATCCGCAGCCATGTCCGCTAGCGCTCGTCGCCGCCACGATGCCCTGCTGCTACAGAACGTCGGTTCGCCGGAGAGATTATCCACGGCCGCCGTGGAACCGACCTCGTCGCGCTATAAATGGACACCCCGAGCCCCTCTGAGCACACACGCGACCTCAGACCACCCCTATGGCACCCCCCTAGCTCGCATTCGACCCGGGGAGGCCTCCTTCCTCATCTCCGGCAACTCCTGCCGCCGCCACCGCCCCGGCCAATCCGGCACCTCCAGTATCTCCCACTCTCCATTCTCTCCACCAAGAGCTCCCACATCCTCCCGTGAGCCTTTTCCCCTACTTGATTTTGATCGGGAGCCAACGCCGCCACAAAGTCACTTCGCCACCGAAGCCTTCCTCCGCCGCGGAGCTCGCCGCCGGCAGCTCACTCCGTCCTCGCCGACCCAACGACTACCGGGAGGACCGCCCCAGCCTTACGGATCCATCCCCACCCTCGGGGGCCCGCGAGGAGCAGCCAAACACCGGCGACGATCGCCGGAGCCCCGCTCCGCTCGGGCAAAGGAGGGAGACGACACGCGGCGACTGGTCAAACCTGACCAGTGGGCCAGGCAGGCCCACTATCAGTGACACCCCGCGCCGTCCACGTGTTTAAGTGAAGGCGTAAACTTCAGGAGTACGCCTCCTCTGTACCGAAAGCGTATTTCTATCTGAACCGTTTTCTTTTCTGTTTTATTTTAAATAACAGATTTGACCAAATCTTTGACTGGCTATAACTTTTTAAATATAACTCCAAATGAGTTGATTCTTTTTCCTACCTTCCTGAAATTTGGTCTAGTTTATTGTAAGATTTATTTGAAAATTTTTCAAACAACTTTTTGGTTCTGTTTTTGAAATGTGTGTTAATTCAAATATATTTTTAAATAGGATTTTGGGAGAGAGAAGAAGCTTTCAAAAGTTTTGGAGTGCACCCTGCCTTCCACACATTGAAGGCAAGCATTCTGAACCCCGGCATAATATTTTTGGTGTGATCGTTGATACATTTATAACACCACCGCATTTCGAAGGACTTGTTATTTCATGTGATATGATCATATGCATGGGTGCATGTTGTTGATTTCCATGCTGTTGGAAATGGACACACTTGTGATGATAACCACCCTCATGTGCCTTGCATGCATACCGGCAGGAACCCGGGAAAACCTCTGCCTTGGGTAGGCATGAGCTTGTCGCCGGTCTCCGTCGGGACGATTATGTCTGGTATGGCATGGTAAGGTGATATGAGCGGTGACTCGGCTGGATGAAATATATATTCGTTATGCTAATCATGCAGGGAATACTTGAACCTCCTGAGTCGACCGTAGATCGAGTCTTGTTCCAGTAACCCCCATACTTGTTTCGTACTACCACTCGTCTCTACAGCAAGTAGAGTACGGTTCAGTAAGTTGTCAACCTCTTTCCAGCACACACCGTACAGAGAGGCCATGGTGGAAGATACTGGTTGTAGCTGGTAGGCAGGCCACCTAGTCTGGGGGCATGGGTGTTTCCGGTTGGGACCGAGAGGGGAGGCCACCCCTTAGAGCGCGCGATATAAATTTGATCCCATGCTACGCGAGGTTGTAGCCTCCCCACTTAGAGTTTGCTTAACAGGTGTCGTGGGTGATTCCAGACACGTGTGTGATAAGCTGGTGTGTGCAAGTTAGGTGTGTTTTCAACAAAAAGACCATAGACGGAAGTAGTCCGGCTGGACTAAAGAAATCCGTTACTCGTGGGTAAAGAGTACACCCTCTGCAGAGAATAAACCTATCCGAATAGCCGTGTCCATGGTTAAGGATTACAGTCTGGGATGGGTCAGGTGTCGGTCTTAGTGTCGGTCTTCGGAGGTGAAACCGTTAACCAGAAAATGGAATTACTACTCGTGACTTGTGATACCTATGATGATTATTATTATTGTTGACTAACCCGTGATATTATTGTTATTACCGAATATCTCTCGGATGGTTCTACCTACGGGATATTCACTATGATTGTTTCTTTCAAAGCCCTTTATGTGGCGTCACCCAGACGCCCGACTGAGGCATTTCTTTTAAAGCCCTTTATGTGGCGTCGCCCAGACGCCCGACTGTGGCATTTCTTTTAAAGCCCTTTATGTGGCGTCGCCCAGACGCCCGACTGTGGCATTTCTTTTAAAGCCCTTTTATGTGGCGTCGCCCAGACGCCCGACTGTGGCATTTCTTTTAAAGCCCTTTATGTGGCGTCGCCCAGACGCCCGACTGTGGCATTTCTTTTAAAGCCCTTTATGTGGCGTCGCCCAGACGCCCGACTGTGGCATTACTTGTTATTTATTTCATAAATTTAAATGCTACTCTGTTATTGAAATTTTATAAATAACTTGCTTGCACGCATCCGAGATTTATTTATCTTTTGTGACTGACGTCATGAGCATAAAATATTTTCAGCACATCATTGTTATATTATACCTGTATTCATAATGTTTGCGAGTACATTCAAAGTACTCACTGGCTTGTCCCTGACTATTGTCTTGGCCAGATTATCTTACACGGAGATGAGCGACGCGATGCCAGCCCCGGAAACCACTCAATGGAGATAGCAGCCTCGCGAAGATAGGAATTTAACCTGGTCAGCTGTTCCCGTGGGAAATGGAGTCCCATAGACATTGATGTTTCACAACCCGCTTCCGCCATCAACCACTAGAAACCATTTGTTGTACTCACAGGCCAGAATGGTCTTGTACTACATATTTTGTATTTTTCTTGGAGTTCCTGTATCATGTTGGAGCCTCATCAGCTAACAGTAATCCTGGGGCTGATGAGCACGATTGTCTTTTCTGGAAATTTATTACCCGGAAAACCCGGTCGTGACAATGATATATCGAAATGTTCGTATCGTAATGCTCTACATGCTAGTGTCATTTTCATGCATGTTACTATCCATATTGATGCCCTAATCTTCGTTGCAAAAGTGCTAAATGATATTGTCTGCTGGAATCCATCATAACTTGTTGATTTGTCATTTTCATAACATTTCGTGTGTGCATCCTTTGAGCATCATGTCTACATGTTTGAGGAGCATCATCATGCCATCTTTATAGTGGTGCAAGCCTTGTATTTTATCAGCTCTGTGGAGACTAGCACAAGCATGCAAAGTAGGAGCATCATCATGCCATCTTCTGCTAAGTCTTTTCCTCTTACAATATGTTGCTATGTTGACTTGTTGCCACAAGTGGATCTGTGCACATTTTGATGAAGTTCAGTAAGAGTGTTCTGAAGATATGGTTATGATCTATCCATTTATGTCTCTGGTTGTAATAATGGGGTAGTATATCGTGTCGTTACCATGCTCTACTTTTGCTAAATGTTGTTGTTGTCAGTTTGTTAACAGGAAGTGCATTTTTGCCATGTGTTTTGGTAGTGATCCGTGCACCCTATGAACTTGCTCTTGCGATGTTTAGCTTCATAATTGTGTCTTCTTACTGTTGGTTTTCTTGTGATGCCATGAAATGCTTTTTGGTGAGTGGCATGAGCTTGCAAAGTTGCTATCATGAATCTGTTTCTACCATGCCATGTTTTTCTACTATGTCTAAATCTGTCCATATCACTTGCCATGTTAGCATTGAGGCTGCCATCTTTTCTGTGCATCTTTGGCTCATGTTCAGTAAGGGAGTTTTGTTCATTGCCTTTAGTACTAGCATGCCATGCCCTTGTTTGCCATGTTATGACCTGTAGCATGTTGTTTACCAGCTCTAAATATTGCTACCTGAGGGTTTATGCCATGTTTAGTATTTTCACTAAGTTTGTGTAGTTGTTGTCATTTGCATTCTTGCCATGATGTTTTAGACTTGTTCTAGTGAGTTCTAGTAGTAGCTTAATGTTCACGATTTGTAGAGATTCACATGTACTTCACTACCATGTGCTTTGTTGCTTTGTTGGAGTGTTGTAGCATAGTTTCTTGATGCATCTTATGTGCTATGATATTGTTAAGCGCGGTTTTGCATCGTTCTTGTTTTGCTCGTCATTCGCAAACTGTGCAGCCATTTCCGGTGACCTTTATATCGATTTCGATCGACATCACTCAATATTTCCAGTGGCATGCTTGGTTTGCCAAGTTGATGCCTTAACCATCCTTTTCCTTCTGGAGTACCCATATGCATTGCACATCATACCTTGCATTTCATGCCATGTCTTGCATCATGTTGCTTGTGCATTGCACCATGATTGATTGTTGTTCTGTTGAGTACGTTTACAAGGAGCAAGCTTTCGACAACCCTGAGAACTTTGCAGGCAAGATGATCATTACTCCCAATATCACTTCTATATTTCCTTGCTAGTTGTTCGCTCTATCGCTATGTCGCGCCACCTACCACTTGTTTATCAAGCCTCCCAATGTGCCATGTCAAGCCTCTAACCCACCTTCCTAGCAAACCATTGTTTGGCTATGTTACCGCTTTTGCTCAGCCCCTCTTATAGTGTTGCTAGTTGCAGGTGCCTTGCAGGTTGTTCCATGTTGGAACATGGATATGTTGGGATATCACATTATTTCTTATTTGATTAATGCATCTATATACTTGGCAAAGGGTGGAAGGCTTGGCCTTTTTCTCGGTGTTTTGTTCCACTCTTGCCACCCTTGTTTCCGGCATACCGGTGTTATGATCCTTGATTTGTGTTCCTTACGCGGTTGGGGTTATGGGACCCCCTTGACAGTTTGCTTTGAATAAAACTCCTGCATCAAGGCCCAACCTTGGTTTTACCATTTTCCTAATAACAAGTAAATTTTTACTAAGGAGTTATTAACTCGAGGAATTCTTAATCAACAAGCCATGCCAGTGTTCCTCTGGCGCCTCCTGGGCATCCAGGGTCTCAGCCAACTCGATGTCTTGCCCATCGGGTGTGCCCTGATAACGAGATACATGCGACTCCTATCGGGATTTGTCAGCACATCGGGTGGTCTTGCTGGTCTTGTTTTACCATTGTCGAAATGTCTTGTAATCGGGATTCCGATTCTAATCGGGTTGTTCCGGGAGAAGGAATATCCTTCGTTGATTGTGAGAGCTTGTGATGGGTTAACTTGGGACACCCCTACAGGGTATAAAATTTCGAGAGCCGGGCCAGCGGTTTATGTGGCAGATGGGAATTTGTTAATATCCGATTGTAGAGAACTTGACACTTGACTTAATTAAAATGCATCAACCGCGTGTGTAACCGTGACGGTCTCTTTTTGACCGAGTTTGGGAAGTGAAAACGGTTGGGTTATGTATGCACGTAAGTATTTCAGGATCACTTCTTGTTCACTTCTAGCTTTATGACTGTTGTGTAGTTTCTCATCTTACTCTTGTACTCGTATGTTAGCCACCATAATTGCTTAGTGATTGCTGCAACTCGACCTTATACCCACATCCTACCCATAAGCTTAAATAATCTTGATCTCGTGGGTTTTGAGATTGTTGAGTCCACGTGACTCAAAGATACTATCAAAACAATTGCAGGTGCCAATGATACTATTGCAGGTGATGCCACCGAGCTCAAGTGGGAGTTTCATGAGGACCTTGGTCGTTACTATGTTTCCTTTCCGGATGATCTGTAGTGGTGCCTAGTTGGGACGATCTTGTTTTAGCATTTAGGGTTGTCTTCTTTTCTTTTGCATTCGTCCGTAGTCAAACCTTTGTGTGTACTCTGAATGATGTATAAATTACTTGATCATTGTGTGACGTGGTGATTGTAAGCGAATTATTTACTTACTTGTTCATTACATGGGATTGTGTGAAGATGACCCTTCTTGCGATAAAACAAAAATGTGGTTATGCCTTTAAGTCGTGCCTCCATGTATTGCTATTGGTAGTATAACGGATGGATACTGTTGGAGTGTAGGGCTTGTTAGTTGTGTGATATATATTGTGCCTCCCTATATCCCCAACACCAGATTGCATAACCAGAAAGTTTTGGGATTTAATAGGTGGGAATTCAAGTAGCTCTTAGTTATTCTTCTGACAGATAATTGGTATGGGATTGGGTGGTCCTTACCACTTATTTGTTCCAACCGTACCTTGTTTTTTTCATTCATCAATCTCTTTTAAGTGGCTTCTCACCTTAATGGTCGTGTAATGTTAACTTTGGAATTCATTTGTTCAATCTCTGTTCGAATGTTTATTGTGAAGACTATATATTGAAATTTCTATCCGTTGATTCAACTTGTCTATCTGTCTATCATGGTTCTAACGGATGTCACCCTCTTCAGGATGGCTCCCCCAATGCATCTGAATCCAGTCCGCAACGATGGGGATCAGGCGAACCCTCCACCTCCACCACCTCCTCCACCTCTGGAGGCATGGCAAGCTGTCATGGCAGCCACGAATGCCAATACCCAGATGCTTTTGCAACTCTTGCAAGAGAGCAATCAAGGCCAAGGAAATCAAGGTCAAGGGCAATTCAACAATCAGCCTCAGTTTGTTACCCTCAATCAATTTCTTGCAAATCAGCCAAAGTCTTTCAGCAACTGTGCCGAGGCCATGGATGCCGATGATTGGCTCGTGGACATCAGCAAGTATTTTGAATGTAGCAATGTCAGGCCTGAGGACTACGTCAAGTTCGCTTCTTTTCAGCTCAAGGACCAAGCAGCTGATTGGTATCAGCAATACAAAGATTCTAGAGGAGGTCGAGTGATTACCTAGACTGACTTCTGTCGGGATTTTAAAGATCACCACATTCCAACAAGTGTTGTTGAGAGCAAGCGTGAGGAATTCCGCAATCTCAAGCAAGGAAGCATGTCCGTGTATCAATACAACATCCAGTTTCAGAAACTTACTCGCTTCGCAAGGCAGGACGTTCCTGATGAAAAGAGCATGATCTATCACTTCAGGGGTGGCCTCAGAGTGGTTCTGCAGTTAGCTTTCGTACTTGTTGAGCCTAGTCAGTTTGATCAGTTCTATAACATGGCCCTCAAGAAGCTGCTCAGCTCAAGTCTGAGGCCCCAAAGAAGAGAATCAGGGATGCAGTTTAATCTTCTTCCTCCACCTCGTCCACCTCGTCCGTTTCGTCTGCCCTACCAGCAGAGGAATAAAGGTGGCCATGGATATTCCCACCCACCCAACCCAGGCTATCAGAATAAGTCTCAGGCTCAAGCTCCGAGGATAGGTGGTCCTCCTCCTCCTTATCATCGTCCGCTCTCAGAGGTTACTTGTAACAAGTGTCAGCAGAAAGGTCACTATGCAAACAAGTGCTTCAACCAAAGGCGCCTTCCGCATCCTCCTTCTATGAGGTCTTCAAGCAATGTAGTGGTCAAGTATAATCCCAAGTCTCCAAGGGTGAACTTGATGAATTCAGCTCAAGCAGAGGATTTTTCAGAAGTGATCATGGGTAATCTCCCACTTAATGATATTCCCGCAAAAGGTTTATTTGATACTCGTGCATCGCATTGTTTCATATCAAGACCTTTTGCATCAAAGCATGGATTGGTTTTTCAAGATTTTCCTAGACCGTTATCAGTTGTTTTCTCCGAGTTTATTCATGAACACGAGCTCGGTGGTTCGGGATGTCTCCATCAAGATGGGCAAGTATGAATTCCTAGCTTCCCCAATTTTTCTCGGTGACTCGGATATTGATCTAATTCTCGGCATAGATTGGCTCTCTAAGCATAAGGCTTCCCTTGATTGTGCTGCCAGGGAGATTAAATTGACACACTCTTCTAAGGATGTGATCATCTATGCCGCTCGTTATGAAACCATTCGGTTATTCTCTCTCAACGAGAAGGGCGAGTTAGACGCTATCTCTCAGATTCCAGTTGTTTGTGAGGACCAAGATGTCTTTCCAGAAGAGCTTTCGGGTATGCCTCCTCACCGGCTAGTTAAATTCGTAATCGATCTTGAACCCGGTACTAAACCCGTTTGCAAGCGCCCATACAAGCTTGGGCCAAAGGAGTTGAAAGAATTGAAGAAACAGCTCAATGAACAAGAGCGTCTGGTTCTGATTAAACAGAGTTCATCTCTGTGGGGTTGTGGTGTTCTTTTTGTCAAGAAGTAGGATGGCATGGACTGACTTTGCGTCGATTACCGTCCATTGAACAAGAAGACAATCAATAACAAGTACCCACTTCACAATATCAATGAGCTATTCGAGTAACTCAAAGGTGCGAAGGTGTTTTCCAAGCTTGACCTCCATATGGGTTATCATCAAATTCGCATTCTTGAAGAAGATATCCCCAAGACAGCATTTAGAACAAGCTTTGGTTATTATGAATATATTGTCATGTCTTTTGGCCTTGTCAATGCCCCTCCAACTTTCTCTCATATGATGAACTTCATCTTCAACCCCTACACAAATGAATTTGTCCTCGTGTATCTCGATGATATCTTGATGTTCTCCAAGAATAAGAAGGATCGTGCCAAACATTTGCGATTGGTGCTCGACAAGCTCAAAGAGTATCAATTCTATGCAAAGTTCTCCAGATGTGAGTTTTGGCTTGATGAAGTTCTTCACCTTGGTCACATCATCTTCGCCAAGGGCATTTCTGTTAATCCGGAGAAGGTTTCTGCAATTGTGAATTGGGAGCCTCCTCAGAATGTGAAGCAGCTCCGCAGTTTTCTTGGGATTGCAAGCTATTGCCGAAGATTCATTGAGAATTTCTCAAAGATTGCTAAGCCCCTTTCCATCCTCTAGAAGCATGTCAAGTATTCCTGGACTCCTGAGTGTGACATTGCTTTCAACACTCTAAAAGAGAGACTCGTCACAGCTCCTGTCTTAACTCCTGATGAGTCCAAGCCATTCGAAGTTTTCTGCGATGCCTCCTTGAAAGTTCTCGGTGCCGTCCTAATGCAAGAGAATAAAGTTATGTCCTATACTTCTCTTCAGTTGAAGCCCAACGAAAGGAATTACCCCAGTCACGATCTTGAGTTGGCGGTAGTTGTCCATGCATTAATAACATGGAGACATCTCTTGTTGGGAAGGCATGTGGACATTTTCACCAATCACAAGAGCCTCAAATATATCTTCACTCAACCCAACCACAACCTCCGGCAAACTCGTTGGGTCAAAATGATTCAAGAGTACAATCCAAGTATTGAATATACTCTAGGCAAGGCTAATGTGATTGCAGATGCCTTGAGCAGAAAGGCTTATTGCAACAACTTAGTTCTCAAGCCATTCCAACATGATCTTCGTGAAGCTGTCCGCAAGCTCAACCTTCAAGTTGTTCCCCAAGGTTTTCTTGCCAACTTTCAAGTCACTCAAACATTGGAAGATCAAATTCGTGAGGCACAACTCTTTGATACCATGGTGAAGAAGGTGAAACAGGGTGTTGCCAAGGGCTTACCCATATACAAGTGCTATCGCATTGATGACAAGGACACGTTATTCTTTGCGGATCAGATTGTGGTTCCTAAAGGTGATATAAGGAAGGTCATAATGAACGAAGCGCACAATTCTCTTATTTCCATTCATCCAGGCAGTTTGAAGATGTACCATGACCTCAATCAATCGTATTGGTGAACTTGAATGAAGCGAGAAATTGCTCAATTCGAGAATGAATGTGATGTCTGTCGAAGGGTGAAAGAAGAACACCAATGACTAGCTGGTCTCCTTTAACCTCTTGCTATTCCAGAATGGAAGTTTGATCATATCGAAATGGACTTTGTCACTGGATTTCCCAAGTCCAAGCGTAGGAATGATGCTATCTTCATTGTCATCGACAAGCTTTCGAAAGTGGTTCATTTCCTTCCAATCATGGAATCTATCATGGAGCTCAGTTGGCAGAGCTATACACCTCCAGAATTGTCTCGTTGCACGGAATTCCACAAATGATGTCTTCAGACGTGGAAGCATTTTCACTTCCAAGTTCTGGTACTCCATCCAGAAGGCCATGGGAACCAACATTCGCTTCAGCATGACTTTCCATCCTCTAACAAGTGGCCAAGTCGAGCAAGTCAATCAAATCCTCGAAGACATCCTTAGGGCTTGTGTCATCTCTTTCGGTATGAAGTGGGAAGATTGCCTCCCATATGCCGACTTCTCCTACAACAACAACTTCCAAGCAAGTTCGGGAAAGGCCCCATTTGAAATACTATATGGCAGAAAATGCCGTACTCCTCACGACTTGATCACAGAAGCTGAAGAAATGTGTAAAGTCATCCGTGAAAATCTCAAAGCCGCGCAATCGCGCCAGAAGAGTTAATATGATAGCAAGCACCATGACTTGGCTTTCGAGATCGGAGACCATGTCTATCTTCGCGTCTCTCCAATGAAAGGCACTCAACACTTCGGTATCAAAGGGAGGCTTGCCCCTAGATATGTTTTTCCTTTCAAGATCATTGGTAAAAGAGGCGACCTCGCATATCAACATGAGCTTCCATCCAACTTCTCAAATGTGCACGATGTGTTACATGTGTCACCGCTTCGCAAGTGCTTCAAGACGCTTGAGCGAACCATCAACTTCGAAGAGATTGACCTCAAAGAGGACTTGTCTTATCATGAGCATCATGTTGCTATTCTTGAAGAAACCGAGCGCAAAACTCGCAACAAGTCGATCAAATTCCTGAAAGTTGAGTGGTCTCACCATTCCAACCGAGAAGCCACAAGGGAGTGCGAGGATCACCTCTGTTCTGAATATCCGGAGTTCTTTCAATCCTAGATTCGTGTCGAGATCATCTTGTAGTGGTGGAGAGTTGTAATGCCCCGGATGTAACATTCCGTAATTTTAACTCCAACTCGTGCCATTTCCAGCTATGTTATATGTTATATCCTCCATGGCAGGGTTCTGTCCTCATTTTGCATTTTGTTCATGTTATGCATTTCATCTCATGTCATCATGTGCATCTCATTTGCAATCGTGTTTGTCTCATGCATCCGGTCATTTTCCCTATTGTCCGTTTCGGAATCCGACACTCACACATGCACCCGTTGCACCCCTCACATCTCATTTCGTGAGCGGGGGAAAAACAATCTCGGAATGGGCTGAGATTTGTCGAGTGGCCTTGCTACATCATCGGTAGGTCGCCTGTCAAATTTCGTTCCATTTGGAGGCCGTTTGATGCCCAACCGGTTAACCGGCTAACCGCAAAACTCCCCTCTTTTGCAGCCTAGCACCCCTCCACAACAGCCCACTAGCCCATCTAAACCACATCCATGCTATCCATTGTTGAATCACGATTGTGTGGGCGAAAACCGCACCCCATTTGGACTCTCCTAGCTTCCCCTATCTATAAATATGCCTCCCCCTCCGAAATTCGGGGTCAAACCCTATCCACCACCTCCTTCAGGCCGCCGGACACGTCCGCTCCGGCTGGACGCGTCCGCGCCGCCGCCCCCGGACGAACCGGATCGCTCCACGTGGCACTCCGCGCCGCCAGCCGCCGCCGGCCCG
>NC_057806.1:489671859-489682851 GCF_018294505.1 Triticum aestivum
GGCCCGCTTTCGCCGTCCGCCGCCTCTGCGAGCCCGAAGCCCGTAGCCACCGCCCTTCGCCGATCCTTTGCCGCCGCCACCACGTGGGGTCCCGCGCCGCCCCGCCGCCTGGTCAATGTGCACGCCCGTGCCACCTCTGCCGTCCGGCCTCGCCGGCGCCGTACATCACCGGTGCCGCCCCGCCTCCCCGGCGACCTCTCCCTCAAGCTCGCCGGTGACCCTCTCCGGCCCATCTCCGACCACATCTCCGCCGAACTCTGGCCGAGCTCAGTTCATCTGCCGCGCAAATAAACCCTAGATCTGAGGTTGAATTTTTCTTACGTGTCCCTGAATTTCTACATCATCGGCTCGTGATGCTCTACATGCTAGTGTCATTTTCATGCCATCTTTACAGTGGTGCAAGCCTTGTATTTTTATGAGCTCTGTGGAGACTAGCACAAGCATGCACAGTAGGAGCATCTATCCCCAAGTAGATCTATGCACAAGCATGCAAAGTAGGAGCATCTATCCCCAAGTAGATCTATGCACAAGCATGCCATATTTTTCTGTTACAACATGTTGCTATGTTGACTTGTTGCCACAAGTAGTCTATGCACATTTTGTTGAAGTTCAGTAAGAGTGTTTTGAAGATATGGTTATGCTCTATCCATTCATGCCTCTGGTTGTAATTATGGGGTAGTATAGCGTGTCGTTACCAAGCTCTACTTTTGCTAAATGTTGTTGCTGTCAGTTTGTTAACAGGAAGTGCATTTTTGCCATGTGTTTTGGTAGTGATCCATGCACCCTATGAACTCGCTCTTGCCATGTTTAGCTTCATAATTTTGTCTTCTTATTGTTGGTTATCTTGTGATGTCATGAAATGCTTTATGGTGAGTGGCATGAGCTTGCAAAGTTTCTATCATGAATCTGTTTCTGCCATGCCATGTTTTTATACTAAGTCTGAATCTGTTCATATCACTTGCCATGTTTGCATTGATACTACCATCTTTTCTGCGCATGTTTGGCTCAAGTTCATTAAGGGAGTTTTGTTCATTGCCTTTAGTACTAGCACTCCATGACCTTGTTTGCCTTCTTATGATCCTGTAGCATGTTGTTTGGCTCAAGTCTGTGTAGCTGTTGTCATTTGCATTCTTGCCATAATGTTTTAGACTTGTTCTATTGAGTTCTAGTAGGAGCTCAGTGTTCTTCATTTGTAGAGCTTCACCTTTACTTCATAGCCATGTGCATTGTTGCTTTGTTGGAGTGTTGTAGCATAGTTTCTTGCTGCATCTTAAGTGTTATGATGTTGTTAAGTGCATTCTTGCATCGTTCTTATTTTTCTCGTCATTCGCAAACCGTGCATCCGTTTCCGATGATGTTTATATCGATTTCGACCGAAATCACTCAATCTTTCCAGTGGCATGCTTAGTTTTCCAAGTTGATGACATGATCATCCTTTTCCTTCCGGAGTACCCACATGCATTGCACATCATACCTTGCATTTCATGTTATTTCTTGCATCATGTTGCTTGTGCATTGCACCATGATTGATTGTTGTTCCGTTGCTTGTGATCTTGCTTTGGGTAGATCCGGGAGACGAGTTCATGAACGAGTATCCTGTTGAGTACCTTTACGAGGAGCAAGCTTTTGACAACCCTGAGAACTTGCCACGCAAGATGATCATTACCGCCGATATCACTTCTATCTTTGCTTGATAGTTGTTCACTCTATCCACTACTGCAGGATACTGCTAACGCGACACTACGATCAGAGACCCTTCGAGAAACTATGTGCGATGCCATAATCGCAAACGGTGCTGTATGAAAACCTTCAGAAATGTGTAAAACATTTGCGATGATAGATGCATCAAACACGGTTCAGGTTTTAGTTGCATGTGTGATGAAGGGCATACGGTTCAGTTCAATGAACTGTTTGCGATGAGGAGGAACAAAATAAACGGGCAGCCAGATGGGGGCGTGTGCAATACACAGCATACGGTTCAGTCGGATGAACTGTTTGTGATTAGGAAACACAAAAGAAATGGTCAGCCAGATCAAAGGTGTGTGCGATATACGGCATGCGGTTCACTCGGATGAACTGTTTGCATACAGTTCAACTTAACAAGATGTGTGTGATACGCGGCAGACAAGTTTGTAATCAGAAATGTGTCTGAAGACTGATAAGAACACAGACGGTTGCTGCTAATAAGACGTGTGTGTTGTGTGTTGGGATTGCATACAGAACACCAACATATATATATACACACACACACACACACTTATAAGGAAATGCTTGCATAAAAAAATTAAACATCCACTTACATAGGTGGCTACTGCAACCGTGGCATTTTGCACACACCAAACTAACTGTTACATGCATAATTACATAGGTGGCTACTACACACATGACACTTACACACACACACCAATAAAGTAAACTATATATTACAAGCATGATTAACTAGCATAAACGATCATCTGATCATCATCTACTTCTGTGACGCTTGCTCTTCTTGTGGCTCGATCCGGGCTCGTCGATTTGGGTAACAAGGCACTTCCTCATGTCAACGATCACCCTGTTCATCTCATAGCATGTATACACGCTCTTGGGCGCGAACCTGAGGTGAGGTTCATCCAGTTGTCGCATCCAGGCCTTGTGCCAGGATACGGGATTTGTTCTCTGGGCATCCTGCTTCATCTTGTCATAGTAGGGATCGATGATGGCCGAGGCGAGTTCAACCAGGGAGTCCTGCTTCGTGCTGCCCCAGACCCTATAGTGGTCACGGATTTCGACATGGTTTTTGCAGGCCAAACCCGTAACACTGAGTGGTTTTACATCATCTTTGGTATCCACCATGGCCAACTTGTAGTCGGTGCTGTTGACAAACCTCTTGATATAGTCGCATGGCTCTGTGGCCATGCAGTAGTGGTAGATGAGGACATGATGGCGCACGCACAACTGGGCGAAGGCAACCTTCTGATCTACGCCGGGACGACCGGCGGTGTACTGGAGGTCGATGCCGACCACCTTGTACTTGTCTCCAGCAAGCAACTGCTCAACGTTGTTGATGTAGTCGTCCACCACGGCCGGGTCGATCGTGTACACCACTGAGATATCCGTCTCCCTCGCGTGGGTCTCCACTCTATGCTCACCGAACTCCATTGGAGTGTCGCCGGACATCCCCTCTCTATGTGTCGTCGTGGTTGTGCTTGTTGTGTTGTCAGGCGCGATCGAAAGTTTGAGGAGACTAAGGTTATAATGGCCGCGGGTATTAAAGGGGAAGCCGGATGGCCAGGAATATCGGCAGGCCCTGATAGCAGTTCTAATTTGCAGCGCGTAACTCTAGCGTGCCGCATGTAACTGCATCGCGTGGCAACGTGCGCGGTGCAACTGCATGCATACGGGGCCCCCGATGTGATCGTGCAAACGCCCAACCGTTGGCAGAGCGTGCGCGGTGGGACGCGAGCAGAGCGCTCCACCATCGCCTCAACGACGAGCAACCCTATATATATGCATATAGTAGGTGAACATGCAAGGAAAAGCTGTCCACAAGCCGAGCACGCCGACGGACGCGAGCCGAGCGCGCCAAGGGACGCGAGGAGAGCGCGCTAACGGACGCGAGGCCATGATGATGCGATCGCCTAACGATGAGCACAACGCGTTGCGGTGCCTAATGGCAGGATAGACCTTCATTCAAGCCAATCAAAATAAGACTGGAATGGACATGTCTGTATTGAGCAAAGGGATCGCACATGTCTGTATTGACTGGAATGAGAATGCAATAGCAAAATAAGAATTAAGGCCATGATGATGTGATCGCAGTGGTGGTTACACCAGGCAAGAAGAAAGATGCATCCATCAATGTACGACCTCCTCCTCCTCAACTCAGTGCGCCGGCCGGGCCACCGACCGACGGCTAAGGAGCGACGGCTTGTGTGGCAAGGACAAGGTGCTTCTCAACTAAGGCATCCAAGGCTTCCAGCCGGCTGAAGAAGGCCAACGTCGTAGCGTCCTCACTGGCCTTGTAGATACCTATGTACACGATTCATTCGTACACATGGATGTGTAGGTCGATGGTTTCTTGCAGGGTGAGGCGCCTTGCGGCGAGCGCGACCTACAGGTGGACATTCTTCATGGCTTCAGCGGGCAGTCGCAGGGCCACCAGTGCTTCAAAGAAGTTCCGGCCATGGAGGCCGATTAGGGTGGCAGGCAATGAGGAGCCCGGGCACGCAGGCTGGAGGAGTACGATGATGTTGTTCGCGAGCCTCTTGACGACGGTGAACCTATTGGTGCTGCGAACGATCATCTGGTCCAACAGAGAGTCGTAGTTGGCATCGACGGTGGCCATCCACCAGCTAGTCGCCAACACCGTATGGAGACGATCCAAAGTGCCATGCCGCAGGCCAGCATCATGGACCATCTGGCACAGCCGCTGGCTGCTCGCGTGCATCACCTCCATGGGTCTGGAGAGGTAACTTTTTCACTTATTAGTGTAGGTGCTTAGGCAAATGCTTAGGTGCGTATGATGTGGTAGATGCATTGGAATGGAGGGGCGCATTTATATTAGTGCAAACTGCGTTGCATTCACATCGTGCTGCCTCTTTTCCCGATCCTCCAATTACTTCCCTCATGCATTCACACGATGCTAATTGAAGGAGGATGCATCACTGGCCGTTCAACATTTTGGGAACCGCTACCCTCTCCCTCGTCTGCATTAAAGCCATATCGGGAACTGCGCCGCCCGCTGTCAAATCGAATAGTACTGCGCCGCCCTGCTAGTGATTCACACAGGTCATCCAAAAGAACCGCTTGTGTTCAAGATATGCACAAATCCTACTCTCACTTTGCATACGGGTGTTCTATCTGAAACCGTCATGCTTTTTGTGAGAAGCTTTGGTTTGTGAGAAGCATATACCCAAACAGGGCCCAAATGGGACAAAAACTTTACGATCGCATGTTGATGCCGCTCCATGCTAGCATACCAAGTTTCATGAATGTCGGAAGAGTTTTGGATTTACTAGAATTTAAAAACCAGGTATCTCAATGTTTGCGGCCGAGTGACGGTGGCACGGTGCTTGACATTCATTCCCATTTCTTGCATGGGACCTAAGCATGCACCCAAGGACCAAAGATTTGATTTTTCAACCAATTTATATGCACCGGAGCATGTGCATGTAGTTCAAATTTTAATTATACACATAAATGCATTGAAAAATCACTTAATGCATAAAATTGTCCAAACGAACCCCCGAAAATCACAAAAAAAACAACACTCCTGTTGTTCTCTGTTGACACGAGAAATTTTTTGAAAGCAATAAGAAGCACTGGAAATCGTTTCGCCCCCAAAGTTAGGGCGTTCCCTACAAAAACCATCATGCTTGTTGTGAGAAGCTCTGGTTTGTGAGAAGTATATACCCAAACATTCCCCAAATGGGACAAAAACTTTACCACGACATGTTGATGCCGCTCCATGATAGCATGCCAAGTTTCATGAATTTCAGACGAGTTTTGGATTTACTAGAATTTAAAAACCAGCTATCTCAATGTTTGCGGCCGAGTAACGGTGGCACGGTGCTTGACATTCATTCGCATCTCTTACATGGGACCTAAGCATGCACCCAAGGACCAAAGATTTGATTTTTCAACCAATTTATATGTACAGGAGCATGTGCATGTAGTTCAAATTTTAATTATGCAAATAAATGCATTGAAAACACACTTAATGCATAAAAATGACCGAACGAACCCCAGAAAATCAGAAAAAATAACACAAAACTCCTGTTGTTCTATGTTGACACGAGAAAAAATTTGAAAGCAATAAGAAGCAATGGAAAACGTTTCGCCCCCAAAGTTGGGGCGTTCCCTACCGAAACCATCATGCTTGTTGTGAGAAGCTCTGGTTTGTGTGAAGGATATACCCAAACCTGCCCCAAATGGGACAAAAACTTTACCACGGCATGTTGATGCCGCTCAATGATAGCATGCCAAGTTTCATGAATTTCAGACGAGTTCTAGATTTACTAGAATTTAAAAACCAGGTATCTCAATGTTTGCAGCCGAGTGACGGTGGCATGGTGCTTGACATTCATTCCATTTCTTGCATGGGACCTAAGCATGCACCCAAGGACCAAAGATTTGATTTTTCAACCAAGTTATATGCACTGAAGCATGTGCATGTAGTTCAAATTTTAATTATACACATAAATGCATTGAAAACTCAATGAATGCATAAAATTGCCCAAACAAACCCCCGAAAATCACAAAAAAAACACAACACTCCTGTTGTTCTATGTTGACACGAGAATTTTTTTGATAGCAATAAGAAGCAATGGAAATCGGTTCGCCCCCAAAGTTAGGGCATTCCCTACCGAAACCATCATGCTTGTTGTGAGAAGCTCTGGTTTGCGAGAAGTATATACCCAAACATGCCCCAAATGGGACAAAAACTTTACCACGACATGTTGATGCCGCTGCATGATAGCATGCCAAGTTTCATGAATTTCAGACGAGTTTTGGATTTACTAGAATTTAAAAACCAGGTATCTCAATGTTTGTAGCCGAGTGACGGTGGCACGGTGCTTGACATTCATTCCCATTTCTTGCATGGGACCTAAGCATGCACCCAAGGACCAAAGATTTGATTTTTCAACCAATTTATATGTACTGGAGCATGTGCATGTAGTTCAAATTTTAATTATGCACATAAATGCATTGAAAACACACTTAATGCATAAAAATGTCCGAATGAACCCCAGAAAATCAGAAAAAATAACACCACACTCCTGTTGTTCTATGTTGACACGAGAAAAAATTTGAAAGCAATAAGAAGCAATGGAAAATGTTTCGCCCCCAAAGCTGGGGCGTTCCCTACCGAAACCATCATGCTTGTTGTGAGAAGCTCTGGTTTGTGAGAAGTATATACCCAAACCTACCCCAAATGGGACAAAAACATTACCATGGCATGTTGATGCCGCTACATGATAGCATACCAAGTTTCCTGAATTTCAGATGAATTTTGGATTTACTAGAATTTAAAAACAAGGTATCTCATTGTTTGCGGCCGAGAGACGGTGGCACGGTGCTTGACATTCATTCCCATTTCATGCCTGGGACCTAAGCATGCACCCAAGGACCAAAGATTTGATTTTTCAACCAATTTATATGCACTGGAGCATGTGCATGTGGTTCAACTTTGAATTATGCACATAAATGCATTGGAAACTCACTTAATGCATAAAAATGTCCAAACGAACACCGAAAAATAACAAAAAATAACACAACACTCCTGTTGTTCTATGTTGACACAAGATTTTTTTTGAAAGAAATTAGAGGCAATGGATATCATTCGCCCCCAAAGTTGGGGCATTCCCTACTGAAACCATCATGCTTGTTGTGAGAAGCTCTGGTTTGTGAGAAGTATATACCCAAACCTGCCCCAAATGGGACAAAAACTTTACCACAACATGTTGATGCCACTCCATGATAGCATGCCAAGTTTCATGAATTTCAGATGAGTTTTGGATTTACTAGAAATTAAAAATCAGGTATCTCAATGTTTGCGGCCGAGTGACGGTGGCACGGTGCTTGACATTCATTCCCATTTCTTGCATGGGACCTAAGCATGCACCCAAGGACCAAATATTTGATTTTTCAACCAACTTATATGCACCGGAGCATGTGCATGTAGTTCAAATTTGAATTATGCACATAAATGCATTGAAAACACACTTAACGCATACCAAACGAACCCCGAAAAATCACAAAAAATAACACAACACTCCTATTCCTCTATGTTGACACTGGAAAAAATTTGAAAGAAATTAGAGGAAATGGATATCGTTTCGCCCCCAAAGTTGGGGCGTTCCCTACCGAAACCATCATGCTTCTTGTGAGAAGCTCTGGTTTGTGAGAAGGATATACCCAAACCTGCCCCAAATGGGACAAAAAGTTTACCACGGCATGTTGATGGCGCTCCATGATAGCATGCCAAATTTCATGAATTTCAGACGAGTTTTGGATCTACTAGAATTTAAAAACCAGGTATCTCAATGTTTGCGGCCGAGTGGCGGTGGCACGGTGGTTGACATTCATTCCCATTTCTTGCATGGGACCTAAGCATGCACCCAAGGACAAAGATTTGTTTTTTCAACCAATTTATATGCATCGGAGCATATGCATGTAGTTCAAATTTGAATTGTGTACATAAATGCATTAAAAACTCACTTAATGCATAAAAATGTCCAAACAAACCCCAAAAAATCGCAAAAAATAACACAACACTCCTGTTGTTCTATGTTGACACGAGAAAAAATTGAAAGCAATTAGAGGCAATGGATATCATTTCGTCCCCAAAGTTGGGGCGTTCCCTACCGAAAGCATCATGCTTGTTGTGAGAAGCTCTGGTTTCTGAGAAGCATATACCACTACTAGAGAAAAGCCTAGCAGCAGCGCTGGTTTTAGGCCTATCAGTAGTGCTGGGCAGCGCGCTACTGATAAGATGCTACAGCTAACGTATAGCAGTAGCGTGCCTCCGACCACACTACTGCTAAAGCGACTTAGTAGTAGCGACTTCCTGGAGGAGCGCTACTGGTAATTAGTAGTAGCGCTTCTCCCTGGCCACGCTGCTACTATTATTTCATATTTTATTACTTTTTTTATTTCATGTTGTATTTGTACACCATTACATAAGTTTTCATACAATAGGAATTTACAAATTGTTTTTACATCATAATGAGTTATTACATCATGGGGTGAAAGAACCGTGGACTAGTTTCAAGTGGATGGACATCCACTTGAAACTAATCTACGGTTCTTTCACCCAATGATATAATAAATATCATCATCATCATCATATCATTAACAACTTATCATCATAATAGATCATTGTCATATAACACCTCCTCAAGATCATCGTTTTCATCAATGAGACATCACATAGCAAATTGGTCACTAGTCGTAATCACAAGTACTCCTCATCATCAACTCTAACACATTGTATCACATAACAAACATATTGTACCTCATATGACCTACTACATTCTCTTAGGACCTACTATATTCTATAAGGTAAAATAGCAAAAAACAAGATAGCCCCTGACTCTCCATTATAGAGAATGGAGATTATCATGTGTCCAATTGTTGCCCTTCGCTTAATGTTATTTCCAAGAACCTCCTTGCGAATGTCCAAACATATTTTCCATTCTTTGATTAGCATGTGTTCACCGGTTTTAGAAATCTGATATGCACAGGTGAGCTCCTTAGATTGACCTGGTTGTATGTTCAGAACTGCAAGGCAACCATTCTGATACATCAGATGAGGCACGCAATCCATCGGGATTTTCTGTTGAAAAACATAGTAATAACTTCATAGTTAGCAATGATGTACTAGTTTTAGAAGTATGCAAAAGATGCACAGATGTCGTAATCGTAAAAAAATTACCTGGGTATCTCCATAGAAGTTATCATGGTTCAACACGTGCACTAGTGGCACGTATTCACCATAATTTGGAGGAGTTCGATAATAGGTATTGTAATTCTCAAGATAAGTACAATAAGCAATCAGATGACTTTTCTCCTTATAAGTTAATTCGGAGCCATCAGTGTAGTGGGTTTTGTCTACCATCTTCTGCACATTCTTTGAAGATTCAAAATAAGCTGTCAATGGAAATAAGCTGTCAACTATTTTGAAATAAACAATATAAATTAGTTAATAACTATGTTTGAGAAACTCACATTGCGGTAGAACCGGAAGCATATCAACAAGGACCCAAATGTCCATATTGTCTTGCTCGATGTCAGGATCACCAAGATCCATAGTGACAATCATACCCTCATAAAAACCATACATTTTGCAAAGTGCTTCCCAATTTTGGCAACCAAAATGGGTTACGCTCTGAGAATTGTACAAATTTACTTCAAAATCGATATCATGATGGGTCCTTAGGTGTATTTTATTTGTTTGAAAATTTTCATGGTCGTCAAAACCCATCCTCTCCAAGACATAGTGCTTTGCATGGCATGGGATAAGCTAGTCGAATTGTAAAAGATGAAAGTTAGACGTTGAAATAGTTGAAGTCATGCTTAATTACGAAAAAACACTTGTCGTTGTTGTGTACCATTTCAACATCGAAGGTCTCCTCGAGCTTAATGCTGAAGCGCCGATCTTCGTCCAGCTCAATGAACATGTCACACATACCTCGATCGTCGTGGGACCAGCTGCACTCCCCCGGGAGACTGTCGTCGTCCGAGTACGACATTTCTTACGTTCATAATTCAAAGATTAAACTTGTACAATTAAATATGTACTAAAAACCTAAATTAGATCATTATTTTTCGAGAAAATCCAGGCCAATCGATATTTCCTACATATTCTAGCACAAGTCATGCCAGAATTCACAGAAAAATCCAGCATGACCTTTGCTAAAAAAGGACATATCGAGCGCCTGAAATTTGCCAGAATGGAAATTAAGCAACACTCCAGAAAAACATAGGCCACTCGGAGGTGTAAACTGAACATGAATGGCCACTTGGGCAACCACATATCCTATTTGAGCAAATATGACATGTCCAACTAGTTTTATTAATTCAACTAGTTCTTACTAAATATAAACTTACTATAAATAGAAAAAAAACTAGTTCTTTCTAAAAATAAAGTAGTTCAACTAGTTATATTAATTATCTTACTAAAAATACATTAGTTCTATTAATTCAACTAGTTCAACTAGTTTATTAATTTACTTACTAAACTAGTTCAACTACAACTAAAGTAGTTCAACTAGTTTATTAATTTACTTACTAAAAATAAACTAGTTTTTACTAAAAATAAACTAGTTCAACTAGTTATATTAATTTTCTTACTGATTCTATTAAACACTTACTAAAACTTAACCCTAACTAATTTGATGAACTCTAAAATTTAATCCTAACTATTTCGATGAACTCTAAAACTAATTCTACTTAACAACTACTGCCATAATTATCATCTAATTTGATGAACCCTAACTAATTAGATGA
>NC_057806.1:489683333-489691978 GCF_018294505.1 Triticum aestivum
GCTCACCTCTGACGCCGGCAGAGTTAGGCAGAGGGGAACGCAGCGTCGAGGTTGGGGACGGGGTCGGGGCGGCGGGCGCACGGCGGAGGGCGGCGATGTAGGGGGTTTGTCGAGGTCGGGGTCGGGGGCAGCGTCGAGGTCGCAGTCGGGGGCGGGGGCGGCGTCGAAGGTGTGCGGAGAGAGACGAGTTGCGCGCGGCGACCGATGACGATGCAGGACGGCGACAGCGAAGGAGTAGGGATTTGGGGGAAGTGGCCGTGGGGGAAGAATGAACCGCGTGGTTAAGTTAAAAGTAGCAGTAGCGCGTTCTAGGAAGTGCGCTGCTGCTATGGTAGCTATAGCGCGTTTCCTAACAAGCGCTACGGCTATTCCTTCTCTTTTTATTTGCTTTCCATTTAATTTTACTTTCATTAGCAGTAGCGCCTTTGTTCGTAAACGTGCTGCTACAAAACAAGGAGCGGTAGCGCGGTTCCACGTAGATCGCTACTACTATGTGTAGCCTATTGGCTAAGCCGTGGGAATTTTAGTAGTAGCACTTTTGTACTCGGGCGTACTACTGCTATAACTATATCTGTAGCGCGGTTTTAAATACCGCGTTGCTACTAATTAGCACCAGGGTGTGTTTTTATCCCGCGCTACTACTAATGTTCTTTGTATAAGGTTTTCCCTAGTAGTGTACCCAAACTTGCCTCAAATGGGACAAAAACTTTACCATGCCATGTTGATGGCGCTCCATGATAGCATGCCAAGTTTCATGAATTTCAGATGAGTTTTGGGTTTACTAGAATATAAAAACCAGGTATCTCAATGTTTGCGGCCGAGTGACGGTGGCAGGGTGTTTAACATTCATTCCCATTTCTTGCATGGGACCTAAGCATGCACCCAAGGACAAAGATTTGATTTTTCAACTAGTTTATATGCACTGGAGCATGTGCATGTAGTTCAAATTTGAATTATGCACATAAATACATTGAAAACTCACTTAATGCATAAAAATGTCCAAACGAACCCTAAATAATTCCAATTCTTTTATCATCACTTCAGATAAAAGGTCTAGCAATTCAAACACCGTCCATGGCCACTGTGGCGCCATTATGTAATTCAAATCAAGATGAAAAATCAAGTAGATCCCACACTGTTTATTATGACCAACCGTGTGAGATGCATCGCAAAATATCTTCGGACCCTGTCTGAATAAGGGACCGTGTCTGATGACACTTTGCGCGCCAGTTTTTTGCTGAAGCGATTCCAAATTTTCAGTTTCCTCAGAAATATCTACCTCCCCGCCCCCTACCCCTTACCAAAAGCCAAATTTCCCCCCCTTCCACCTTCCTTTCCAAGTTTAAACCTTCACTCCTTGCTTGCAGC
Source organism: Triticum aestivum (assembly GCF_018294505.1). Classification (NCBI taxonomy): domain Eukaryota; kingdom Viridiplantae; phylum Streptophyta; class Magnoliopsida; order Poales; family Poaceae; genus Triticum; species Triticum aestivum. The sequence continues at coordinate 489,684,702 of NC_057806.1, forward strand.
GCCGCCTCCTCCTCGCGGGCGACCCTCCTTCAAGATGCTCGGCCTCGCCTATCCAGGCAGGTAATCCACACCCCCATCCTCCTCCTCCTTCCACAACCCACATGCCCCGACCGCCGGCGTGAGCGCGACACCTTCCACCAAAATCACCGACCCCTCCACCAAATAAGCGCCAGCCTAAGCCATGGTGCACGCAGTATATCCAAGACCTCAAGGAGCATTTGGTAGGGGAGAAGCAAATCGAGGCCTCACGCGCGGATGAGGTCGTGATGGCTGCAATTCGTGCCGACCCCCAGATCTTGGAGGAGCACCTCGCCATCAAGGCCACCGTTGATGCCTCGCGCGCCGATGCCGCGACACGGTTGGTTGCTTTAAACGACTATTCGTGGCATTTTCTCAAGGCCACCATCGGTGCCTTCGATGAAGACTGCGAGGTGTTTTCTCAGCGTGCACATGCTTACCTCATCTCTGAGAGCTAGCAGGTTGGTGCCCGGAGCGGCTCAGGCAACCCAACATAAAACGAGGGCATCCACGATGCGGAGGCGTCATCCTCGTCCATGTCCAATGACCCAATCGTCATCGATATCTCCGACAATGAGGAGTAGCTTGTCTTGATAGCTCACTATAAGGACCCATGCTCAGTTTGCTAGCTACTGCCTTTCCTTAATAAATTGTAGTTAATTGTGATATCTACTTTTACCATGCAATCTTCTACTATAGTGTATATGTTCTATATGTCTTGCTATGTGGTGTTCAATTAACTGCTTGGTTCAATTCTGCAAATGTGATGTTCAATTCTTCAGGGTGCAATATTTCCAAGTTGTTAAGTATGCTTGGTTTGGTTAACTGTCTGATCTTATATTAGGAGTATGTTATATTGTTCAATTGGTGTTTAATTAACTGCTTGGTTTATTTGTTGTGGCTTGGTTCACTTGTTGTGGTGTTTAGTTAACTGCTTGGTTCAATTCTGCAATGTGATGTTCAATTGATGTGGCTCCATTCACTTATTGTATACCATGTGAGGAATAAATCGAATTTGGCTATACTAAATACATGATAAACGAATACAATTGCTATATTTTCAAGTTGTTAAGCATGCTTGGTTTGGTTAAATGTTTGATCTTCGATTAGGAGTATGTTATATTTGTGCAATGTGGTGCTCAGTTAACGTTTGGTTCATTTGTTGTGGTGTTTACTTAACTGATTGGTTCAATTCTGTAATGCGATGTTCAATTGCTATGGCTGCATTTTCTTATTGTATACCATGTGAGGAATAAATCGAATTTGGCTGCACTTAATACCTGAGAAACATATACAAGTGCTATATTTCCTAGTTCTTAATCATGATTGGCTTGGATAAATGGGTTTTCCATGTGGCTTCAATTGATCTGATGAATCTGCAATGTGCTTATTTTTCATCAACATATTTTACTGTTAGCATGCAAACCCTGACTTGACCTGATGACTAACTACCTTATATGTGTTGCAAGGAAACAATGGGAAGCACTGAGATTTACAAGATGGTACCAACTATTATACCTTGCCTTTTTTAGTCCTTTGCCCCGTTTCCAATATAGAGAAGATATTTATGCACAACCTTGTTTTAAGGGTTCACTGATTATTACCTCTCAAACCATCTCTGTGGTCAGGCTGCAAGGAAAGTTTTCATACAACACCCACGGTTCAATATTGAAGTGTTCCTGAAGAGGTCGAAGGATGGATGGTCAATCATCCACAGGCATTGGACTAAAGTTGCAAAGACCTTCGACATGAATGAGGCTCAATATTCGCCTTCCGCTTTGAGCAGTTTTCCAGATGAGATGCATCTGTCTATGTACCGTCTATGATGCTAATTTCAAAAGGTTTTAGATGTTGCATGTGAAACTTGATGCTCGTGCAGTTGTGTAATGGGGTAGCTGAGTTCTAAAGCTATTTCATGTTGTACTCCGATTTATTTCAATTATGAAATCATGCTTCCTTAATATGGAAATGGAATATATTATGTGCTTAACATGAATGTCAATTAGATTAGTAAATGGATTATTAATATAGGCCAATTAGCCCGCTAATTGGGTTTTCTTATTCGAAACGGTTAATGAGAAAACACCTTGGGCGATGACCTAAGGCAACGCACACAGTTTCTAGGAATAAACCGTATTGGATCAATGAACAATCACACATGACATTCTCTTCAAAAATGTTTGTGTTACGCCACCTTGCGCAAACGTTTTCCTTGTAGTGACTGTGTGGGATGTATATACAAACGGAAACGTTTAGTGGTGACTGACTGTGTGGGATGTACTTACGACCAGAAATGATTTTGCATGTATAATTGTATTTTTGAGCACTACTATATGTATTTTCTGTATTTGAGTGCTCGTCGGTCGCACACGACCTCATTTTGCCAAGCGTGTGTGCCAGGAGGGCATATCCCCAACGGTTTCTGGGTCGTGTGGGAAGGACCCCCTATCGCCCACATTCACTTGGCGACGGTTCCAAATGTCATCGCAGAAAGGGGTAAAAAACCGTTTATTTAGGACTGACATGCACCAGTGATCGCTATGTCGCGCTACCTACCACTTGTGTATCAAGCCTCCCATTTTGCCATGTCAAGCCTCTAACCGACCTTCCTACCAAACCGCTGTGTGTCTATGTTGCCGCTTTTGCTCAGGCCCTCTTTTAGTTCCAGGTGCCTTGCAGGTTGTTCCATGTTGGAACATGGATATGTTGTGATATCACATTATCTCTTATTTACTTAATGCATCTATATACTTGGAAAAGGGTGGAAGGCTTGGCCTTTTGCTCGGTGTTTTGTTCCACTCTCGCCGCCCTAGTTTCTGTCATACCGGTATTATGCTCCTTGATTTTGTGTTCCTTACGCGGTTGGGGTTATGGGACCCCCTTGACAATTCGCTTTGAATAAAACTCCTACAGCAAGGCCCAACCTTGGTTTTACCATTTTCCTAATAACAACTGAAAATTTCCTAGGGAGTAATTAACCCGAAGGATTCTTAATCAACAACACGGGCCAGTGTTCCTCTGAGTGCTGGTCCAACCAGGGCGATGTCCGGCGCCCCCTGGGCAACCAGGGTCTCAGCCAACCCGACAACTTGCCCAATCGATGTGCCCTGAGAATGAGATATTTGTGACTCCTATCGGGATTTGTTGGCACATCGGGTGGTCTTGCTGGTCTTGTTTTACCATTGTCGAAATGTCTTGTAACCAGGATTCCGAATCTGATCGGGTTGTTCCGGGAGAAGGAATATCCTTCGTTGATCGTGAGAGCTTGTGATGGGCTAAGTTGGGACACCCCTGCAGGGTATAAGCTTTCGAGAGTCGTGCCCGCGGTTACGTGGAAGATGGTAATTTGTTAATATCCAGTTGTAGAGAACTTAACACTTGACTTTATTAAAATGCATCAACCGCATGTGTAACCGTGATGGTCTCTTTTTGACGGAGTTTGGGAAGTGAACAAGGTTGGGTTATGTATGCACGTAAGTAGTTGAGGATCACTTCTTGATCACTTCTAGCTTTACGATCATTGCGTAGTTTGTCGTCTTACTCTTGTACTCGTATGTTAGCCACCATAATTGCTTAGTGATTGCTGCAATGCCATCTTATACCCACATCCTACCCATAAGCTTAAATAGTCTTGATCTTGCGGGTTTTGAGCTTGCTGAGTCCTCATGTCTCATAGATACTACCAAAACATTTGCAGGTGCCGATGATACCAGTACAGGTGATGCCACCGAGCTTAAGTGGGAGTTCGACGAGGACCTTGGTCGTTACTATGTTTCCTTTCCGGATGATCAGTAGTGGTGCCCAGTTGGGACGATAGGGTTTTAGCATTTAGGGTTGTCTTCTTTTATTTTGGATTCGTTTGTAGTCGGACCTTTGTGTGTACTCTGAATGATGTATGAATTATTTGATCATTGTGTGACGTGGTGATTGTAAGCCAACTATTTACTTACTTGTTCATTACATGGGATTGTGTGAAGATGACCCTTCTTGAGACAAAACCAAAATGCAGTTATGCCTCTAATCATGCATCGACATGTGGGAGATATAGCCGCATCTTGGGCATTTCACAGCCTCGCCAGCCTCGTCGGCAAGATTAGCCTCTCCGGCGAACCCGCACCCGACGCGAGAACAGCCTGCCTCATGAGCTGCATCATCCACCTCCTCGGCAAGCTCTACATCCCCAACGAGCCTGCCTCCGACTTGGAGTCTTTTGGCTCCACTAACCCCTTCATTGAGCCAGTCGAGATGCTGATCAACTCTGACGCGGCTTCCACCGATGCCTTCCCTGGCAACATGGTGATCATCGACGACCCGCTCCCTCCGGTTGCCGGCAGCACCCATGCCGACATCATCGCGAAGGTGATGGTTACCGGCAGTAGCGGGGACTACATTGGAGCAGCGCAGGACCCGCTGTGAGCCTCCTTACAAGGCCTCGCCACCCCTATCTCTGCCAACGCCGACGGGGCGACGCTCGAAGCATTCCACGTCTCGCTCCTCGACAACACCAACAAGATAGTGGCCATGAGGCGGCATGCTGAGGCCTGTCAGCGTGAGATCGACTGCATTGTAGGTAACACGCCGGCTACTGGCGAGCACAGCTGAGCCGGCACGGTTCGGCAGCGCGGCCCACCCATAGCCAGCATGTTGGGAGCCGAACGCCCAGTCTATGCCACCCCGATGGAGAACCTGCACGCCGCCCAACCGGTGGCAGAAGAACTGGACAACCTAGAAGGCGATGAGCAGTGCAGCCAGATGGTGTGCCTCTAGGAGCTCCTTGACACGGCAATCGCCTAACAAGACGCGGGCCGCCGCGTGATGGAATCCGACAAGCAAGACGAAAACCATCCCCCCGCCATGAGCATGGAGCGACCTCCCGGTCCCTGGCGGGCAGCGCTCACCATTAGCGAGACCCGGAGCCAGCTGCTAGCCGCAGCCAGTGCACTCGCTTTACGGTTGTGCGCAGCGAGCATGGCCGCCCGCGAGTAGAGGACCGGCGGGACAAGCATCCGCCTCCTCCTCGCAGGGAGAGGTGCGCCTCCCCGTCGCCTATTGATCATCTCACTCTCGGGGGCCGGCTGGGCTCCCGTAAAGGAGTCGGAGAGAATGACGTGCGCCACTGGATCGAGTGACTTGCCTGGTCCCTGGCTGTAGAAGAAGAAGATGCAATCGGATTGCCTGCTTCGGCCCCCGCATTCACGACGAGCCCTTCCCCAAATGGTTCTCGCTTCCTCGAGATACTCCCTAGTACAATGGCTCCGTGAAGCCGGAAGACTGGCTGGTCGACTACTCCATAGCCGTTAGCATAGCAAATGGCAACAAGCGCGTTGTCGTGAAGTACGTTCTACTCATGCTCCAGGGCTCGGCCCAGGCATGGCTACACAACCTCAAGCCGGACAGCATCAACAACTGGCTGGACTTCACCGATGTCTTCATCTGTAACTTCACGAGCACCTACAAGCGGCCACCCAAGCCTCACCAGCTCTCCATGTGCATCCAGAGTCCGACTGAGTCCACCGGCGACTACCTGATGTGCTGGGCCGAGTGGCACATCTCCTGCGAGGGGTAGGTGCAAGCCATCGAGTACTTCACCACCGGGTGCAGAGAGGGCACCTTGCTCAAGCACAAGCTCTCGTCCGATGTGCCGGCTAAGCTAGACGAGCTCCTAATCGTGGCGGACAAATACGCCACCGCCAAGTCCTCCATGAAGTCGTAGATTCGGGTTGACGTGTCTGGGAAGATGCTCCCGCCGGTCCCTCATACGCAGGCTGGTGACTCTAATTGGCGCCAACAGCTGAACAACAACAAGTGCAAAGCCCAGTAGCCGGCTACCAACAGCCGGCAAGTGGCGACAGTAGAAGACCAGCAACCGGAGGGGCAACCCGGCCCCAATTGTTAGAAGGGAGACAAGGCCGCATGGCAGCCCACCTTCTCCTTTCAGCAAACCCTTGACACCCCGTGCATCTTCCACAACTGTTGTATTTCGGATTCCGCAGACCCTTGAGAGGATCAGACTCTGGGGTGCGTGCAAAGAACTTAACCTCCCCAGTCTGCCTACTCCCAATCCCTTGGCCTAGCTCGATGAACAGGAAGGAAACAAGACACATCAGTTTACCTAGGTTCAGGCCACCTTGCAGTGTAAAACCACACTCCTACTTTGTGGTGGATTGGCCTCGAGGGGCTGAGGATGAACTAGTACAGTTGGGAAGAACTTCAGGAGGAGGAGTGTTCTTGGGCTCGAGTGAGCTGGTGAGTGTGAGGATGGAATGGATCCGATCCGGTCCCTGTCTATGGTGGTGGCTAAGACCTATTTATAGTGGCCTTGGTCCTCTTCCCAAATGAAGGCGGGTAGGGATCCCACAATGGCCAAATTCGATGGGATACAACTAGTACATGCTATCCTGACAAAAGTAGTCTTCGCCTGCAAAAGCCTCTAGTCGTGACGCTGCGGTCGGTTCGGCGATGACCTTTGTACTGTTATCCTGGAGGTCTTGGTCTTGTTGCAATGGAATGGAAACCTTTGGCTGATTCCTCGGGACTCCTTGCCTGTGCTTGCTTCCTTAGCACCAAAGAGGAAACTGGTACATTGCCCCGCTGGCGCTCGCCTGGCCTTGGTCGTCATGGCTCACGTCATCCGAACCTCATGAGGTGAATCCTACATAGAAATCTTCGCTCCTTGGTAGCCAGCCTGAGGAGCCTCTCATCGTGGAGGTCTTGGTATCATTCCCCTTGTGAGGCTTGGCCCCTCGCGAGGGTCTTGAGTTGTTGATGCTGAAGCTAGGTCGTACCAGGCCATCGATGAAGCTACGCCGTGGGCCGCCGGTAGGCAAGTCTGGGTACCCCCGTTCCCAGAACGCAGACAGTAGCCCCCGGGCCCAAGGCAGGCTCGAACTTGGCTTTGGGGCGAAGCTAAGGGGCAAGTGCGGAGCAGCAGGGGCCCTAACCTCCTGCGGCCTTGGTTGATGTGTGGTGATTGATGGGACGTGGGTGCCTCCTCTTCCCCACGCGGCCTCGAGAAGCGTTCAACTTGACGAGACTCTACTGCATGCAGAGAGAATACCATCATTGCGTGGGATCATGGAGGCCGGTGGTTGGCCTCCGTCCGGCTATAAATGAGGGGGAGGGGCGGAGCCCCCTAGCTCATCCCCATCCTCTCGTTGCCCGTTCCTTCTTCTTCTCCATCTTGCCGTCTTGCCGTCTCGACGAAGTCCTCATGGCGCCAACGAGGAATTTCTCCGCCGTTGAGAAGGGGAAGGCCCCCA
>NC_057806.1:489692292-489722374 GCF_018294505.1 Triticum aestivum
CTTCGGGGGCGCAGGCACACTCCTCCAAGAGAGGGCTCTGCCTCCGGCGGCCACGGGGGAGCTTCTTCTTGTGGCGGGAGGTGCCATGTCCGAGGCAACTCCTGCGACGAGGGAAGACGGGCCATGGTTGCCCGACCTCCCCGGCCACGCTTCCACTCGGAGGATGTGTTCCTGGAGTTTGTCGTGTGGTCGGAGAGGCCTGCGTGCACTTGGCTCCCGCTCCCGCGCTTCTTTGCGGGTGCGCTTCCGACTGCGAGGCTCGACGGCCTCTAGCTGCAGGCGGATGGCTGCTGTCGCAGGGCCTCATTAGCTGGGGTCGATGTTAGCACCACCGGCAATGTGTCCTTGACCTGCGGCTAGCAGGCGTTTGCCCACGTGCAGCCTAAGCCGGAGGTGCACCCTCCAGTTCAAGTATGACGACCTCGCGACCCTCTATGTGAGGCTGTTTGGGGAAGACAGACGACGTGCGGGGTGCTGCCCTGAAGATGGCAGCAGCGCCGATGAGCTTGGCCTTGACAACGGCCGTGACGACGATGAGGGTGAGCTTTCCCTTGGCGATGACCACGACAGCCCCTGTGGCGGCGTCTCTGTAACGCCCAAGATGCAACTATATCTCCCACGTGTCAAGGCACGACTTAGAAGCATAACCGCATGTTGGTTTTGTCGGAAGAAGGGTCATCTTCACACAATCCCAGGTAATGAACAAGGAAGGGATAAATAGATAGTTGTCTTGCAATCACCACATCACACAAAGATCAAATAATTCATACATCATTCAGAGTAGACACATAGTCCGACTATGGACAAATCCAAATGAAAAGAAGACAACCCCAAATGCTAGATCCCCGATTGTGCCAACTGGGCACCACTACTGATCATTCGGAAAAGACACGTAGTAAGGGCGCCCATATTAAACAGCGGCTCGGGCGCCATTAATGGAGATGAAGGCGGCCGACCATGGAAGTCAAAGGGCTCGCTTCCTAGTGAGCCTGCGCAGCGTACAACTCGCATGCTTCCCGGTTAACATTGCGCATTGGAGGACAGCTTGCACCGGACTACGCTTGCAAGCCTCCCATCCAATCAAGGTCAAGCAACTGTCCACACGGTACCACCTACAACCATTAAAACCAAGACAAATGGCTTCACGTGAATGGTTAACAGAACGCACACGGTTTGAATTATACAAATGTTTGAGATATTAAAGTGGCAGCTAGTTTTTCAAAATACCTTTGTTGGTTGTCATTCTTTGAGTGCGCCTTCTCTCAAAATGGACATGAAAAATACCACATCATGTCGGGTGCCATTCCATGATAGCATGCCAAGTTTCATGAATTTCAGACGAGTTTTGGATTTACTAGAATTTAAAAACCAGGCATCTCAATGTTTTGTCGGCAATCAATGGTGCCCTGGTGTTTGAAATTCATTCCCATTTCTTGCCTGGGATCTAAGCATGCACCCAAGGACACATATTTGATATTTCAACCAATTTATAAGCACTGGAGCATGTGCATGTAGTTCAAATTTGAATTATTCACATAAATGCATTGAAAACTCAGTTAATGCATAAAAATATCCAAAAGAACCCCAAAAATCACAAACATTGACACAACACTCCTGTTGTTCTATCTTGACACGAGAAAATTTTTGGAAGCAATAAGAGGCAGTGGATATCGTTTCGTCACCAAAGGTGGGGTGTTCCCTACCGAAACCATGATGCTTGTTGTGAGATGCTCTGGTTTGTGAGAAGCATATACCCAAACCTGCCCCAAACGGGACAAAAATTTCACCACAGCATGTTGATGCCGCTCCATGAAAGCATGCCAAGTTTCATGAATTTCAGACGAGTTTTTGATTTACTAGAATTTAAAAACGAGGCATCTCAATGCTTTGCCGGCAATCAACGGTACCCTGGTGTTTGAAATTCATTCCCAATTCTCGCATGGGACCTAAGCATGCACCCAAGGACACATATTTGATTTTTCAACCAATTTATATGCATTGGAGCATGTGCATGTAGTTCAAATTTGAATTATGCACATAAATGCATTGAAAACTCATTTAATGCATAAAAATGTCCAAACGAACCCCGAAAATCCCAGAAATTGACACAACACTCCTGTTGTTCTATGTTGACTCGAGAAATTTTTTGAAAGCAATAAGAGGCAATGGATATTGTTTTGTCCCCAAAGGTGGGACGTACCCTACCACAACCATCATGCTTGTTGTGAGAAGTTCTGGTTTGTGAGAAGCATATACCCGAACCTGCCCCAAATGAGATAATTTTTTTAACACGACAAGTTGATGCCGCTCCATGATAGCATGCCAAGTTTCATGAATTTCAGATGAGTTTTGGATTTACTAGAATTTAAAAACCTAGGCATCTCCATGTTTTGCCGGCAATCAACAGTGCCCTGGTGTATGAATTTCATTCCCATCTCTTGCAAGGGACCTAGAAATTCACCCGAGGACACATATTAGATTTTTCAACCAACCTTAGTGCATTGGAGCATGTGCATGTAGTTTAAATTTGAATTATGCACATAAATGCATTGAAAACTTAGTTAATGCATAAAAATGTCTAAACGAACCCCAAAAAACCCCAAAATTTGACACAACACTCCTATTGTTCTATGTTGACATGAGAAATTTTTTGAAAGCGATAAGAGGCAATGGATATCGTTTCGTCCCCAAAGGTGGGACGTTCCATACTGAAACCATCAAGCTTGTTGTGAGAAGCATACACCCAACCTGCCTCAAATGGGAAAAAAATTATCTCTACATGTAGATGCCGCTCCATGATAGCATGCCAAGTTTCATGAATTTCATACGAGTTTTGGATTTACTAGAATTTAAAAACCAGGCATCTCAACATTTTGCTGGCAATCAACAGTGCTCTGGTGTTCGAATTTCATTCACATCTCTTGCATGGGACCTAGAAATTGACCCATGGACACACATGTGATTTTTCAACCAACTTTGGTGCATTGGAGCATGTGCTTGTAGTTCAAATTTTAATTATGCACATAAAATGCCTAGAAAACCTAGTTAATGTATAAAAAAGGCCAAACGAACATCGAAAAAAATTCCAAGATTGAAAACAACACTCTTGTTGTTCTATGTTTACACTAGAAATTTTTTGAAAGCAATAAGAGGCAACGGATATCGTGCCGTCACCAAAGGTGGTACGTTCCCTATCGAAACCATCATGCTTGTTGTGAGAAGCTCTAGTTTGTGAGAAGCTTATCCCCGAACCTGCCCCAAATGGGACAAAATTTTCACCACGGCATGTTGATGCTGCTCCATGATAGCATGCCAAGTTTCATGAATTTAAGAGGAGTTTTGGATTTACTAGAATTTAAAAACCAGGCATCTCAACGTTTTGCTGGTAATCAACAGTTCTCTGGTGTTAAAATTTCATTCACCTCTCCTTCATGGGACCTAGAAATATACCCAAGGACACACATGTGATTTTTCAACCAACCTTAGTGCATTGGAGCATGTGCTTATAGTTCAAATTTGAATTATGCATATAAAATGCCTAGAAAACCCAATTGATGCATAAAAAAGGTCAAACGAACCCCAGAAAATTCCAAGATTGAACACAACACTCTTATTGTTCTATGTTGACACTAGATTTTTTTTAAAGCAATAAGAGGCAATGGATATTGTCCCGTCCCCAAAGGTGGTACGTTCCATATCGAAACCATCATGCTTGTTGTGAGAAGCTCTGGTTTGTGAGAAGCTTATACCCGAACGTACCCCAAATGGAACAAAATTTTCTCCACGGCATGTAGATGCCGCTCCATGATAGCATGCCAAGTTTCATGAATTTCATATGAGTTTTGGATTTACTAGCATTTAAAAACCAGGCATCTCAATGTTTTGCCAGCAATCAACAATGCCCTGGTGTTCGAATTTCATTCACATCTCTTGCATGGGACCTAGAAATTGACCCAAGGACACACATGTGATTTTTCAACCAACTTTGGTGCATTGGAGCATGTGCTTGTAGTTCAAATTTTAATTATGCACATAAAATGCCTAGAAAACCTAGTTAATGTATAAAAAAGGCCAAACGAACATCGAAAAAAATTCCAAGATTGAACACAACACTCTTGTTGTTCTATGTTTACACTAGAAATTTTTTGAAAGCAATAAGAGGCAACGGATACCGTGCCGTCCCCAAATGTGGTACATTCCCTATCGAAACCATCATGCTTGTTGTGAGAAGCTCTAGTTTCTGAGAAGCTTATCCCCGAACATGCCCCAAATAGGACAAAATTTTCACCACGGCATGTTGATGCCGCTCTATGGTAGCATGCCAAGTTTCATGAATTTAAGAGGAGTTTTGGATTTACTAGAATTTAAAAACTAGGCATCCCAACGTTTTGCTGGCAATCAACAGTGCTCTGGTGTTAAAATTTCATTCCCATCTCCTTCATGGGACCTAGAAATATACCCAAGGACACACATGTGATTTTTGAACCAACTTTGGTGCATTGGAGCATGTGTTTGTAGTTCAACTTTGAATTATGCACATAAAATGCCTAGAGAACCTAGTTAATTTATAAAAAAGGCAAAACGAACCCCGAAAAATTCATTCCCATTTCTTCCATGGGACCTAAGCATGCACTGAAGAACATCGAGCATGTGCATGTAGTTTAATTTTGAATTGTGCACCTGAAATGGCTAGAAAACCAGTTTAATGTATGAAATGTCCAAACGAACCCTAAATAATTCCAATTCTGTTACGACACACATACAGTTGCATGTTCACTACAGATAAATGGTCTAGCAGTTCAAACACCGTCCATTGCCGCTGTGACCCCATTTTGTAATTCAAATGAAATAGATACCACACAGTTATTCTCACCAACCGTGTGAGATGTAGTACAAAATATCTTGGAGCACTGTAGTTGTATAATATGCCTATGGCATACGTGAGAAGGTGCGTCGGCTACAGTCCACAGTAGGTGTTTCAAGCACACTAGCTCGCTCCCCCAAAACTCCCGCCTCTATATCCATCGAAATATCGAAAATATCTACCGTCTGGAAGGTTTTAATGTTTGATAGCACACGATTAGTATGTGCGGACCGTGTGCGATGTCTGTTACTCCCACTCTGCTTCAGTCCCTTGATTCAAATTTTCAGTAGCCCTGGCATTTTACTCCTGCCTCTGCATCCCTCGCAATCTCAAAAATATCTGCTCGCCCTTGATCCAAATTTTCAGTAGCCTCGCCTTGTTACTCCCTCCTAGTAAAATTTTCAGTTATCGTAGTATTTCCTCAAACACAACCTCCGCTCACTCAAAAACACACAACCTCCGCTCACTCAAACACACACAACCCTCGAAACCATTGGTAGGTCGCCACCATTGCTGGGGCCTCCATCCTCAACCTATGCATGTGTGCCGGGGAGCTCGAGTAGACAATGGCCAAAAAGAGGTTTATCGCGGCCTTTTCGCCCAACACCGGCTAGGTGGCCGCCGACTTGTCCCCGTCGTCCTCCGCGGGCCTGACCCACCGTCGCCGGTCCATCGATCCGCTGGCCGCCGCGCCCCTACGCCAGTTTGAGGACTTCCCCGTCCTCGACGGACCTACCAGCCGACAAAGTACTACTTCGGTGTCCGGAAGCAGCGGTGGGGGGCGTGGGTCGCCATGATTACAGATCGAGAGACCCACGCCCGCCGGTAGCTCGGTAGCTTCCACACATCCGAGCTCGCGGCCATGGAGCATGACCGCTGGCAGCTCCACTTCCATGATGCGGCGGCTAGGCTCAATTTCCACTTCGGTACACATCCAGTCCACCTCGTTCTGCCGGAGCCAGGGGTGGTGAGCTCGGCTATGGCGTAAGAGGACCACGAGCCGTGGGCGCGTCTCGAGGCCGAGGCCGCCCATGAGGCCTACATACAAGAGCTCCGCCGGCAGCACCAGGAGCTCGTGGAGGCGGAGCGTGCGATCTTTGCCGGCACGGAGGGCGGCGAGGTTATCGCGCTCTCCTCCGTTGAAGAGGTCGAGGGCGGCAAGGACAACGACATAGAGGGTGGCGAGGTTATTGCGCTCTCCTCTGATGAAGAGGTAGAAGGCCGCGGCGACGGCGGTGCGGAGGGCATCAAGGTGGGCCCGAAGGACAAGGAGATCGATGTCGACGAGTGGAGGAGTGCCTTCCCCAATGACCCCAATGATGGTACTGGCCCGGACCCGGCTCACGGCACACCGTATATGACGAGGAAGGACTGGCTCGACTTCGACCGAAAGTAGTTTACACTACTGCAGGATGCTCCTAACGCGACACTACGATCAGAGACCCTTCGAGAAACTATGTGCGATGCCATAATCGCAGACGGTGCTGTATGAAAACCGTCAGAAATGTGTAAAACATTTGCGATGATGGATGCATCAAACACGGTTCAGGTTTTAGTTGCGTGTGTGATGAAGGGCATACGGTTCAGTTCAATGAACTATTTGTGATGAGGAGGAACAAAAGAAACGGGCAGCCAGATGGAGGCGTGTGCGGTACACATCATATGGTTCACTCGGATTAACTGTTTGTGATTAGGCAACACAAAAGAAACGGTCAGCCAGATCAAAGGTGTGTGCGATATACGACATGCGGTTCAGTCGGGTGAACTGTTTGCGTTGAGACACGAGAATAGAAATGGCTCAACTTAACCAGATGTGTGTGATACGCGGCAAACAGGTATGTAATCAGAAATGTGTCTAAAGACCGATAAGAACACAGCCGGTTGCTGCTAATAAGACGTGTGTGTTGTGAGCAAACAATTGCTGGTATACAATTGTGAGTGATTGATGAAAACATCACTGACGGTTCCATTGTTTAGTCCGTGTGCGATGTGATTTTCTTTGTCCGCACACCATCTGCGCTCTCTCTACAGAGCATCAACATATATACTTAAAAAGACAGCATTGCATAACCAAATTAAGCATACAATTACACAAGTGACCACACACATAACATTTGTGCACACCAAAGTAAGCACTTACATGTATACTAAAGTAGGAGAAATGAGGATCTAATCATCTACTTACTGTTGCGACGACGCTTGCCATTGCTCTGCTTCCGGCTGGATCCCTGGACGTTTTGGGGAAGGAGGGACTTCCTCATGTCAACGATATGCCGGTACATGTCGTACCTCATGTATGCCTCTTTGGCGACGTACATGACGTGAGCTTTGTCGAATTTCTCTATCCAGGCCGAGTACCAGGCATGCTTGTCCTTGTTGCATGAATCCTTCATGTCTCTGTAGTAGGGGTCGATGATTGCCTCATCGAGGTGAACCAGTGAATCCATCACATGCTCCTTGCTGCCCCTGATCTTGTATTGGCCCTGGAAGTCGAGAATATTCTGGCAGGCGATGCCCGAATTATCAAGCGCCTTTACATCGTTGGTGATGTCCACCGAAGCGAACATGTAGTGGGGGCTGTTGAAAAACCTGGCAAGACACTCGCAAGGCCTTGTGGCTAGGCAGTAGTGGTAGACGACGACGTGGTGGAGCACGCACATCTGGGCGACGGTGACCTTGGGACGAGACCCGACACGAGCGCGGGTGTACTCCAGGTCGAACCCGGCCACCTTGTACTTCTCCTCGGCAAGCAACAGCTCCATGATGTGGATGGAGTGCTCCGCCCAGACCGGGTCATTGGTGTACACCACCGAGAGGTCCATGAACCTTATGTGGGTGTCCACCACGACACGCATGGTGAACTGCTGCTGGTCATCGGCAGCCGCTCGGAGCGCCATTGGAGCCGCGCATGATACCCTCTAAGAATTTCTTGTGGTGGGTGTGCTTCTTGCAATGGTGGGGCGCGATCGAAAGGTTGAAGAGACACAAGGGTAGGTTAAGTGGCTGCTGTAATAAATGGGGGCCGGCCGGCCTGTAATCGTCACGTCTTGTCACGGTGTTCATAGCGGAGGATTCTAGAATCCAGTGCACGCTTGAGAACACTGCACCCCAGGCATGGGCTCGAAGAGCCAGTTACCGCGCTACTGTGCTGTTTACCGGGCAAGCTTTCCGCCTGGCTAGTTTGGCCACGTGTCGGCTAGAAGAGGGACAAATCATGGGCGTTTATTGGCAAAAAGCTTTGTAAAAACGAAGTGTGTGGAATGACTTCGGTCATAAGTTTACCCTTGGGTGATGAGGTCAAAGTTACACAGAAGGGTGATGATGGAAACTCGAGTGCGATAATTAATTCTATGATCTACAGTGCACACGGTGGAAGAAACCAACTGTGTGGAATAATGTGGAAGATTGCAGTCGAGTTAGCTATACAGATCATGTGCTCTGAGATCGACAAGGTAAACTGATTTGAGAATGGTTAATAAAATCTAAGACCATGGCATATTAAGGTCAAAGTAGTGCTAGCAATATACGAGTCTCATACGACGCCATTTCAACGATTCTACCACAAAATCTCGAAATGATACAAGGTTCAAATTATATAGTTATATGGCTCAAATTCGAAGATTACAAGGTTGAAACTGATATTAGAAATGAAATTCAGCTCATCAGCTGCAAACGCTCGTCCTGATGCGCTGAACATGGATATCAGAGAGGTTCAAACTAATATCGCTGCTTCAAAGTCTGGCTTCGAAACCTCACAATTTTTGCAAAGGGGTCAGCCACTAAGAAGTCATGTATGGGGTTGACCCGATGACTTTCAATTACTCTGTCATCTGAAGTTCCAAAATGAAATTCAGCATTTTTCGAGCCTACTCCATTCTGCCGCAGGTGCCGGCGCTGATCAATAGACCATTCATTTTTGCAAACTAAATGTAGGGCAAACCTCATTTCCTTAGCACCCTTGCTCTGAGAACAACGAACCTCACGAATATAATCTCTGCTAAGGTCCCTCGGTAGGAGTTCCAAGTAATTTCTGAGAGATGCGGATCTAGGCATTCGACGTGATTGTTATATTGTATCACATTATCCACCACTGGGCCTAATCTTATCTGCAAAAGAAGAAAACATGTTAGTGCCTACATGCAGTTTTGAACGTTACTATAGGCCTAGCTATTTGGTTTGTGGGATTTGTAAAATGCACTAACATGCCATCTTCGATCTG
The DNA here is from genome assembly GCF_018294505.1 of Triticum aestivum. Classification (NCBI taxonomy): domain Eukaryota; kingdom Viridiplantae; phylum Streptophyta; class Magnoliopsida; order Poales; family Poaceae; genus Triticum; species Triticum aestivum. Next base: position 489,701,376 of record NC_057806.1, read on the forward strand.
ACATGATTAACATGGGCATTTGATTACATTGTAGAAAAATGTAGCCTTCTTCACAAGAGGTTTGAGTGGATGGAAAGTTCCCTAAGAAAACTAGTACAGATGAATCCAAAGGAGAAATGCTTACTGATTGTAACCATATGCATCAAGCAACCTATATGGGGGTCATGTATGTACTGAAATCCTCCAAAAGAACCTTCAGAAATCGTAGTACATTGTCATTGTAAACTTGGAAAAAGGTGTCACAAATTGAACTCCCTTATGGTTAACATTTAACAGGAAAGGAACATCACCTCGATCTATAACTTCTCCAGGAATGGAAAGCATCTCAGGAAACTGACAACTTGCTCCAGGTTGGGCCCGATAGATTCTAGTGCCAAGACCTCCACTGTGCGAAGTTTCGAGGTCATGCTTGTCGGAATCATTTTCTGAATGACAGACGAGCAAACCTCTTCAAAATTAGAAAAAATGTTAATTTGTAGAAGGAGAGGTAGAAGGCGGCTGTTGTACCTGAACGGGTGTTGATCCAATAACAAGTTCGGAGCATTTGTCAGACAAGTAGCCCACGACTGTCAATTTCGGCGTGGAAATGACATTGATTCTTGTTAGACCTTATTGATCAACTACAAGTAATCTCTCAAGTGCAGGTGTGTCCTGGATGACCATACCGTGGTCCACCTTTTGAGATGTCTTCTTGCCGCACCAGCAACACACATAAATAGTCCGGAGAGTAATGGCGGTGATGTGGAAGGTACTCAACCCATTGATCGCCTGAAGACGAAGGTACTCGAGTGTAGTACAGCCACGGAGCAGGCGCTCCATGTCACCCTTTGAGAGGCAGACGACGACGAGATCGAGGTGCTTCAGTCGTGGTAGAATAAGAGCGGGCGCGTCATTAAGGGGCAGGAATTGGCGGTTCCTAAACTTGGCGACGTGCGGCGTGGGCGCGAGGGAGAGAGCAAACGTTGGCAGCGACCGCATATGCCCATCATCAAAAGTGAGCTCCTGGAGCTGATCTAGGGCGGGGAACCAGAACCAGTCGTCAAGCTTGGCTCGGTCCTGGCCGTTGGAACGGAACTTGCCCATTCTAAGGCCTTTGGTTTGGCCAAGGTGACTGTCGAGGATCTTGGAGAACGCATCCAAGCTTTTGTGATAGCAATGACAGAGCTCGTGCGTGTCTATGAGGTCGAGAGGGCTAGAGTTCCATGGGGGCGCCACCGCCGGGAAAGGAGGGTTGTCTATGCCCCATATTTGATTGGGAGGAGGGAGATGATGATTCTCAACATATCATCGGGGAGGCTGTTGATTAAGTCTAGGCCTGCTGGAGTAGCTTGCGGTTCTAGCTCGCCCCACCTCCGCTTGTTGGCAGCCTCGTTCTCCACCTCCGGAGTCTCCTTGTGAGCGACGCTTTCTGATAGAAATGGGAGTACATGGAATATTTAGTTAAAATAGGGCAATAGAAAATGTATTGGAAACTATAAGTTATTAGGTAGGAATATATTAAGATAAGGGAATAGCAATTGGTTGCTTAAATACTACACAATTCATTTGACATTGCCGAGTAAGTCAACATATGCAGATAGTATAAAAGAAAACTTACTTCGAACAAAGTCTGGATGGATGATTTTGTCGGGGAAGTTACCATATATCTCATGACCAAGCCCTTCTATGTGCAGTGCAATTTTAGTGCCAGCTTTCGGTACATAAAACTTTGCAATTTCATTCCAAAAGCTAGTGCCAAAATAGTAGTCACCACGTTTATCAAGTCTTACATTAGCAACGATTGTAAATCCATGGTTTGTGCACAGTATGCATTTGTGGAGCCTTGATGTATGTAAAGGGAAATATTGTGCACTACATAATCTGTTGCATAGCGAGGGATGTCCTGTAGAAAATGGTAGGGTTGTTAAAGAAAATATGGTAACATGCAAATATAGACCCAAATTGAAAGAACTGTACAGTTGTTGAAATGGAAGGACAAAAGTCTATAATTAAATAGATAGGGTAAACATGATATCATGGAAATATGAGAGTAATCAAAAGGACAATACATCATTAATTTTCCTAATATAGAAAGAAGAGGGGAAAAAACCCTTTGACATATATGGTGCATGTGGCACCTTTTATCCAAATGTAGCAATATTTAGAATATGTTCAGGGAAGTAAGCCATGCCAGCCGATTTAGGGTGAGATTGAACATACCACGCGTGTCCTCAAGTTATCTGGTACAATGAGGTGGAATCTTAGGCGGCGGTCGCCAAGTCCTGAAGTATCGGCGCACTGTACAATCTATGAATGAAAGAAAACCCTCAAATCAGCTCGAATAAAATGAATTCACGGTGATTTCTGCCAGGTGATTAAAGGAGGCAGATGAACTGGGATAAATGATGAGATAATATCTCGTTAAATTAGTTACCTTGTCGTCCATGAGAAAGAACCCTCAGTACGGAAGATTCCCCAACCAAGCGGAGTTGGGTCGACTGCGAGCAGCATCGAGAAAGTTGATGGTGATAGGCGGCGGCAAGTGGAAGTGGCAAAATGCGGTGGGCTTTGCCGGCAGCCTGGCGGCGGCGCCAGGCGTCGAGCTAAGAGTTTACAGCTGCGATAGGCGGTGCCATGGCATAGACACGCAGGAGCTTGTGCAGGTGTGAATGGGGAACATACCGGAGGGGCCAAGGTGGGTGATGGGCGGGGTGAGGGTTTTTGTGACGTGGGGATGGTGAGGGTTTTCTTTTTTCTTTTTTGAATTGGGTGGTGAGGGTTTTCTGTCCCACAAAGAATTTTGGGGGCGATGGTTTGCTAGAGCGAACCGTGTGTGATTGATGCAGCAAGAAAAATGATAGTCATTGCACACGGTTCCAATTTTGGGAACCGTGTGTGATTGACGTACTACCTCCGTCCAGGTTTATTGGTCCCCCGTTGTAATTTTTACCAAAATATGGCGAAATATTTAACATACTTAGACATAGATAATAAGCGTACAGGTACATAAGCATAGTTCAACCATAAGCACATAGTTCAACCATCATTAGGCATACTCAAGCGTACATAGTTCGATCCATCCCACATCTCATCTCACATGCGGCCGACACGATCCTGAAGCTTCTCCAGGTACTCGGCGTACGCGTCGTGCGCCACCCTGCGAGAATACTTCTGCTTGAAGGAGCCAACGACCCGTCCTCTTGCATGCGCAAGAACACTTAGATACGCGTCATGGATCTTGTGGTTGCAAAATGGGCATCCATAGCCGTCATTCCAGGTCCTAATATACATGCTAGGCATTCCCGCATAAAGCTCCCTCAGGAGTCGCCTCTTGTACCTCCTTTGGGCATCTTCATCCTCGTTGTCCACATCGTCAGAGGGCACCTATACATATAGTAAAACAAATTTGGCATCAAATCACTGATTACATGCCGTGAAGCAAGATTAGGAATTTATGGCTATTTATTTATACATATTTAGATATTATGGTTTGATTTTTAAGCACAGTCGTCTATGTACAGACCAATCTTGAAGAAAATAATGGCACAAACATACGTAGGTCATTCAAAATCAATTGCCAAGTCTTGGCTAGGAATTATTAGCACGAACACTAAGCCCAGTCGGATTACTAGGACAAATCATTTGCACAGATGAAACAACTAATCACTTATCACGTGTACCATTCTAACAATAAATAAACTACACGGATCTAACAAAACTTACTCAGATTTCATGGATTGGGAGAACATAACCACTTGATTTCTATTCCAAAAAGGGGGAGGGAGGAGTAACCAGAGAAACCCTATGATCTATTTGACACATAAATGGCTATAGATGACTAACCAACTGTCCGTCATCGTCGGCGTCGTCGCCGGAGTGGTCGTCGGAGTCATCACCGCAGTGGTCATCGGAGTCGTCGCCGGAGTGGTCGTCAGAGTCGTCGCCAGAGTGGTCATCGGAGTTGGTGTGGAAATCTGCCTCCGACTGTGGAAGCTCGACGCCGTCGACGACATCAGGGTGCGGCAATAACTCGCCGGCAGTGACGGCAACCTCTATCTCCATCTCCATGGCGTACTCCGGTGCTTTTGCAGCCCCGACATCACCACACCATCCGATGGGGCGCTTCGGCAGCATCCTCTTACACTGACTGCTTTGAGGACTGAGAGCGGCGTCGAGGTTACAAGCGGAGTGAGAGGATTGTGTGTGCGTAGCGAGGATGGGGGGTGCGGCCGCTCGGGTGCACCATTAAAATGGTGTAGTGGGAGTAGTGGGAGAGAGGCGGGCGACAGTCAAACCGATGGCTCGCCTCCTGGTGAGCCTGCGGACCGGACTGCTGGCATGCCTACCAAAGTTTCACATTGCTACTTGCGTGCCTCCCGATGACACTGCGCAGCGAGCACGCCTCCGTGAATTCACACACCTGCACGCACACCTCCCCGTCTGCCTGTGCGGCGGACTGCTCATATGCGTCCCGTCAACTCACGCCTGCTCGCAAGCCTCACAGGTCGCGTGGCGGCACGTATATTGTTTTTCTATTTGGATGATTAATGATGTTGCTTTATTGCTTAACTAAAGCATGGCACGTATCCATTGTTGGTCTAATGCTCACGGTTCGAATAAGTAATCCATTTAGGATATTGGTTCCCAATTATTAATAATCTCCCATCTATAATTAGATAAAGATTACATCGAAACTGGTCTCAAATTTGACAAAAAAGTACAATGCCACTTTGTATTGGTGTCCATATGACAACACGATAAGTTTCATGAACATCAAATAAGTTTCAGATGTACTAGAATTTAAAAATAAATATTCTCAATGTTTGAAATTTGTTGCGAGGGGAGTAAACATGCACTGAGTGAGACACATGTGTTTTTGCAATCCAATTAGGTGCACTGTCACGTGTGCATGTAGCTCAGACTTGATTTTTGCACATTATACCCATAGAAAATCAATCAATCAATGTACTAAAACGTCTTAATGAACTCTGTGAATTTTTTGAAATTGAAACATCCCTCCGTTGGTTACATGTATGTTCACTGCGGGATAATTAATTTGACATGCATCGTACTTGCGATGGATTCACGGCGTGTGTATGGGTGTGTGCGTCTGGGGGTGGCGGGTAGCTCGTAGTACACTACGAGTTGTGATCCACCATGTGGGTTGGCCATTTTGTTAGGCAGGCTGGTGCCACATCGAAGTCGTGAAATCCTTATTTAAAACATTACACAACCCTTTCATACATAAATGTTTTGGCCACATGCAGTCGATGGTTGTCCTACATGACACTCGATACTAGCGTGTGATACTTTCTATGGGCCCGCGAGGTCGTCGTCCATCACTTTGATGAACAGCCAGCACTGAGGTTAATCTTACCAGCAAGGTATAATCTTTTTTGTTTGTGTTATGGTGGTATATTGTACGCGTCGAAGAGGTGGGAGGTGAGGGAGTCCTAGACTAAGGGGTCCTCGGGCGTCCGACCTATTGGACATTGGCCGGACTGACGGGCTGTAAAGATACAAAGACCGAAGACTCTACCCGTGTCCGGATGGGACTCTCCCTGACGTGGATGGCAAGCTTGGCGTTTGAATATGAAGATTCATGTCTCTGTAACCGACCTTATGTAACCTAGATCCCGCTGGTGTCTATGTAAACCGGAGGGCTAGGTCCGTAGACAGATCCTCATAATCATAGTCAGATAGGCTAGACTTTTAGGGTTTTTCCATTACCATCTCGTGGTAGATCAACTCTTGTATTACTCATAGTCATGAAGATCAATCAAGAAGGAAGTAGGCTTTTACCTCCATAGAGGGGGCCCGAACCTGGGTAAACCTTGTGTCCCTTGCCTCATGTTACCATCGACCTTAGATGCATAGTTCGGGACCCCCTACCCGAGATCCGTCGGTTTTTCCACCGACATTGGTGCTTTCATTGAGAGTTCCACTTTGTTATCGTCAAAAGTCTTGATGGCTCCTTCAATCATCTACAACAATGCTGCCCAAGGGGAAACCTTCCTCCCCGGACATATCTTTGTATTCGGCGGCTTCGCACTTCGGGCCAACTCGCTTGGCCATCTGGAGCAGATCGAAAGCTACGCCCCTGGCCATTAGGGCAGATTTGGAAGCTTGAACTACGTCGCGGATATCCGCAGAGACTTGATCTTCGACGGATTCGAGACCACGGCAGCCACTCCCTGCCACCACGATGAACATGACGTAAATATGTCATCGGACCATACCCAGGAGATAGTACATGTAGCTGCTTTGGCCCTAGATCCAGAGCAGATCGCGCCATCCGAAGATGGGAAGCTCAATCCCGCCGTGGAAGCCGCAGACTCAGCGGCGTTGGAGGCGCATACAGACCTAACTTCAGGTGACATCTGTGTCACCGGAACCATGGACTCGTCTCCGGCTACAGAATCCGAACCTTGTGCGTCCGCGTACGCCGAACTTGATCGGTCATCGATCGTCGAATTCAGCTCCACGAAAATCTTCCGACACTCGCCTTTGGTCGACGTGCTAAACTCACTAAGAAATCTATCCCTGGCGGGGGACACTCAGCCGAATTATATCCGGTTTGAAATGGAGGCTGATGATGGAGAATTTCATTTCCCACCCACCGCCCACTTCATAGCCACTATCGAGGACCTAACCGACATGCTCGATTACCGCTCCAAAGACATCGACGGTATGAACGACGATGCAGGAGAAGAGGAGGCCCAAAACCTGCCATTCACCGGACGATGGACGGCCACCTCCTCATATGACATATACATGGTGGATGCCCCAAAAGAAAATAGCAGCGATGACAAAGAGAATCCTGTTGAGGATGAACCTCCTAAGATGGAACCAAAGCACCGACATCAGTGGTGCCGCTCTAAATCACGCCGCAGCAAAGACAGCAACACCGGCACGGGAGACGATAACACTCCGGACGGTGCCGAAGATAGAAAAGATCCCGACGAACGAACTGCCGAACAGGACGATCGGGAAAACGGGCAAGTTAGCCCCGACGAACAGGCCATAAACGATGACTCGGAGGACAATAATTATCTTCCACTCTTCGAGGATGAGGTGAGCCTCAGCAGCGAGGATTTTATCATGCCTGAGGAACCTTAGGAGCAGAAGCGCTTTAAGCACCGGCTAATAGCCACTACAAGGAGCCTGAAAAAGAAGCAGCAGGAGGTTCAAGTTGACCAAGATCTGCTCAACGATAGATGGACTGATGTCCTAGCAGCCGAAGAGTACGGCCTCAAGCGCCCAGCCAAAATCTTCTCGAAGCGCAAATTGCTACCTCAGTTCGATGACGAGGCGCTGGAGCCCATACCATTAGCGCACAATGTGGCTAACCGACCACCATGTGGTCGGGACAAAGCGGCAACTCAAGCCGAACACCAGCCCGCCCCACCTCACCATAAAGGTAGAGACAACACAGCTCGTGGTCACACATGTGACCTTTAGCAGGACCTGGACAATAGACTAGGACATACCAGATCGATCTAGGGATCGTGAGGACGTGCCCCGACATGTGACGATGGCTATCTATTCGTACGTGACAATCCTAGTCACACCCGGGCCGCAAAACTGCAGACGGACTCCATCGGAGCTACGTCGCAATGTGGCCCAACATTGAGGCGCCGCACACCCTCTTTGCTTCACAGACGAAGTAATGGAGCACGAATTCCCAAAAGTGTTTAATCCCGTGAATATCAAATCATATGATGGAACAACTGATCCCGTGGTATGGATCGAGGATTTCCTTCTCTATATCCACATGGCCCGCGGAGATGACCTTCATGCCATCAAATACCTCCCGTTAAAACTCAAAGGTCCAGCTCGGCACTGGTTAAACAGTCTACCCGAAAACTCTATCTGCAGCTGGGAGGATTTGGAAGACGCCTTCCGCGACAACTTCCAAGGTTCATATGTCTGGCCACCAGACGCCGATGACTTAAGCCATATAGTTCAACAGCCCGGAGAGTCAGCCAGGACACTCTGGACTAGGTTCTTAGTTAAAAAGAACCAAATCATCGACTGTACGGACACGGAAGACCTAGCAGCCTTCCAACACAGCGTCTGCGACGAGTGGCTCGCCCGCCACATCGGTCAAGAAAAACCAAAATCCATGTCAGCCCTTACCGCTCTGATGACCCACTTTTGCGCAGGAGAAGACAGCTGGCTCGCTCGTAGAAGCAACAGCGCCAGCGATCCGGGCACTTCCAAAGTTCGAGACGGTAATGGCAAAGCACGATGCAGCAAACACAAACGTCGTAATGATAATGAGAGAACGTGCGACACAGCGGTCAACGCCGGATTCAGCGGCCCCAAACCCGGTCAACGGAAAAAGTCATTCAAGGCAAACAGAGACAGACCATCCAATCTAGACAAGATATTGGATCGGCCCTGCCAGATTCATGGTAACCCTGATAAACCAGCTAATCACACCAACAGAAGCTGTTGGGTCTTCAAGCAGGCTGGCAAGGTCAACGCCGAACACAAGGGGAAGAGGCCGCCCGGTGATAGCGATGATGAAGAGACTCACAACCATATACCGGGGGTGAGAAGCAATTTTCCCCCGAAGTAAAAACAGTGAACATGGTATACGTGACACACACCTCTACAGGGGAGCATGAGAAGCACTCCCTCCAGACTGAGGATCATACTACAGTTACTTCAGCCAAAGTAAAAAGCAGTCTTATTAAACCGCATGCCTTATCGGCCATTAAGCCGCCGGTCTCCATTCAGCAGGACCGACCAATTTTGGAGCGGGAATAGCAGTTCGGCTTCCACCAACCGCCTCATACACCTGCGAAATATGTACCGTGCATACATAACTATGCACTTAAAATACCATGGGCATCGGCGGAAGCACAATACAGACGGGCTTACAAGTACTCCCAGAACCTCCTTCTTTTTTATCTTCTAACTACTCTTTCTTCTTCATTATCCTTTACCACGGGTGACTCGCAGGCTGGTTGTCAGGACCCCGACTCGATGTCACATCGATCTAGCTGGTAACACCTCATATCACTTTGCGGCCTCACGCACGGTATCCCCACGGGTGTCGTCTTACCCTTTTCCCGGGACCGTTTGCGCCTTTTGGCTCACGTATATGATAGTGTCGCTAGCATCCATATGATAAAGAGCCCGGGCTGACATGACTAGTCGTAAACCCAAAGTGGCACAGACTTACAGGGACAGGCATCCATGACCCAGCTTCGAACGTGTCGGTCATCAGCAAGTGGGTCCGGGCTGTAGCACTGGGCTAGCAGGACTCCGGTAAACCGGGCTGTAGCGGGCTAACAAGACTCCGGTACTCAAAGCGTGACATTTCCCCGAAGGGACAGACACAGGAACGAAGAAGGACACATGCCGGCCAGCCTAAGTGTTCCAGAGCAGTAGCAAGCTACCATGGCTCAGCGGTAACACTAGGAGACATTTCCCGGTAAGAGAGGCTACTAAAGATAAACAACTAGATAGTCAGATCCCACACATACCAAGCATTTCAATCATACACACAATATGCTCGATATCTGCAAATACAACGAAGCATCACAACATGACTCTACGACACAAGTACTTTATTTAAGGCTCAGTGAGCCATACATAACATACACACAAAGGTACGGTCTCACGACCCAACATACAAGTCATACAATCATACAAGCCAACAGCGGAAGTAACTTGTCTGAGTACAGACAACTAGTAAAATAAAGGAGGCTTGGAAAGCCTGGCTATACTATGTGGTCCTTCACAAGCTCAGGGTCACCACCTGGGTCTATAGCCTACTCGTTGATGTCAACGTCTACATAGAACCCATCAGAAGGGGTTGCAGCGTCTTCTGTAAAAAATGTAGATTATAGCAACATGAGTACAAAGGTACTCAGAAAGACTTACATCAGATCCTACATACATGCATAGTATCAAGAAGGGTTGGTGGAGTTATTGCAGCAAGCCAGCTTTGACTCTTGGCTAGGCTATCCTACGATACTCCATTTGAAATAGTTTTGCGCACACGAGTCCACTACTCACCACTTCAATACACTACCGAGGATCCACCTCCGTCTTCCTACGGAAGAGCCATCCTCGGCACTCACACTTATCTTGAGGCTTTTAATAGTTTCCATTTACTTGTCTATGAACTGTATAGGCAACCAAGTAGTCCTTTACCGCGGACGCGGCTATTCGAATAGATCATGTTAACCCTGCAGGGGGTACTTCTTCATACACGCTCTCACCACTTACCATCGTTTACACGACATGTACTCGGCAACCTTCAAGCGGAAGCCCAACGTGGGTGTCGGCCACGACCTACCTAATCACCTAAGCCTCCAGTCCAGGTTTATCGCCTATTCAGGTTCCATCCGCAGGGAGTCCGGCCGATGTTTCCCATACGGCCCCGAACGATGTGAACAGGGTTCCCGAGATACCTAACGGGTATTCGGTACACCCGGCCACGTACCTACCGCATCACAGCCCACCCCTACGGTCAGCGCTGTCCACGGCCTCCAGTAGGCTACAAACACCAGAAACTACTTGCAACTCCTGGACGGAGAACTAGGGTGAATAAGAAGTCGAGAGGGTCCATTGGTTTCGGGCCCAATGCATGGTAGTAGCTGATTCTTAAATCACACATACAGATCTCAGTGCTTAAGGTCGGCTTCAATGAAACAACCCACCATGTACTCCTACATGGCCTCTCATCGATACCTTTACCAAATCGTGTTCACCACACCACTCTCATTACCGACATAATCATTTCACTCTAGCCCATCCCCCAGATGAACCAGACCTGACACGACTCTAAGCATAGCAGGCATAGCAAGGTAGGAACAACACATACATATGGCTCAATCAACTCCTACACATGCTAGTGGGTTTCATCTAGTTACTGTGGCAATGACAGGTCATGCAGAGGAAATGGGTTCAACTACCGTAGCACACAGCAGTTTGAATCGCGTTGTCTTAATGCAGTAAAAGAGAGCAGGAGCGAGAACATGGGATTGTATCGATATGATCAAATGGTTGGTTGCTTGCCTGATGGTTCGTTGCACGGATACGATTCTTCGTTAGGGTAATCACGGTACTCCTCGGGGACAGATCCTGTCGCAAAGGATAACGATACACAGGCATCATCAAACAATGTGCAACAATATGATGCATGCATGAAACATGGCAATATGAGTGTGTTGGGCTAATGCAACTAAAGCCAGGAGGGTTTGAACAAATTTGAATCAAAGATTCAAATTTTAAATTCAAATATGGCCTTTTAAAGTGCTTTTCCTTGTTCTGATTAAAACATCAATTTAACTTGTTTGATCATGCATGAAAATAGTACAGATGGATAGATTGGATTTTTCTGATCATTTTTCATATATAATTTGTCCAATTTGGAGTTACAGAATAAAAGTTATGAATTTTTGAAGTTTAAATAATATTCTGGAATTTCCTGATTTAATTTAAATCCAGAAATATCATTTACTGCGTCAGCCTGACGTCACAGTGACATCAGCAGGTCAACAGGGCTGGCTCGGGTCAAACCTGACGTGTGGGGTCCACACGTCAGTGACACAGGGGCTAATCCCGTGTTGACCCGGGCTGGTTAGCTTTGACTAAGCCCTGGGGCCCACTTGTCAGCGTCAGTAGGTGGTGGTTTAGTGGCTAATTAACTAGGCCACGTCAGCTAGCCGGAGTTCTGGCCGGCGGCGACCAACAGTGCGGCGGCGATAGTGGTTTTGGTCGTTTCGGCCATCAAATGAACCGCGGAGGCCACCGGAGTGAAGCTGAGGACGACCCGCGGCTCTTGGCGGAGTCCGTTGGGGTCGGGGTGGCCGGAGTCGACGGCGGCGAGCTCGGTTGCGGCCGCCGGGGTTCGGTCGTGCACGGGAACGGTGTTGCAGGGCGTTAGGGGGGGTGTTGGACCGTGCTACGTGCTCCTGGTGAGATGTGGAGCACGATGGCGTGCTCGGTTGGGCGCTACGGCGATCGTGGCCACGACGGCGACATCGCCGGCGGCGTGAAGCTTTCGGCCGCGGTGGGGCTAGGGCCTAGGGGTCGGGAGAGAGCAGGGAAGAAGGGGGAAACGGTGGCGTAGCTCACCGCGGTTGCAGTGGGCGTCGAAACGGGCTCGGGGACGCGCTGGAGACGGCGAATTCGTCGGCGACGGTGGTCGGAGCCCGAAGAGGGGAACGGCGACGTGGCGGCGATGCAGGGCTTCCGGGGACCCGTGGAGCGGTGGGGAGGAAGAGGGAGTCGAGGCGGAGCTTCTGAGCTGGTCGGGGGAGCGAGGGGTGGTCGGAGGCAGTGGCTAAGGCGAACGGCGGCGACGGTGAGCTTCGGCCGTGAGAGGGAGAGAGCGAGGGAGAACCGGGGGAGAGTGAGAGAGAGCAGGGGGGATCGGGACGGGCTGTGGGCGTCGTCCACGCGGCCAGGAGGGCGTCGGCAAGCAGGAGGTGGCCGCGCGGCCGCGCGCGCGCGAGCACGCAGCAGCTTCGGGGCGTGGGGAGGAAGACGACGGGGAGCTACAGTGTTGGGCTGGGTCGGTTGCTGGCTGGGCCGGCCGGCTGGCTGGGCCGCACAGGTAAGTCTTTCCCCTTTCTTTTTTTGTTTTCTGTTTTATTTAATATATCTGCAACTTTGTTGAATTAACTAAAATACCTAGGCAACTCCAAAATTCACCAAACTACTCCTGGTCCATAGTTGGATTATTTCCAACATGAAACATTTTAGTTTGGAGATACTTGAGCATTTAAATATTTTATATTATTTTAAATGCTCAAATTCAAATAGTTATGATTTAATTCAAAAACCCTAGGATGGCCTAGGAAAATGTGCACCACTTTTGGCAGAGGTTCTGAACCAAGACAAAAATGATGGGCATTTTAGAAGGGCATTTCAGGTTCATTGAAAATTATTTTAGTAAACCCTAGTTGGTTTCAGAGGGGACTGGGGGTTCTGTCATCCCCATTTCAAGTTTCTGATGAAAGAGTAAACATGATGCAACACTCTAATGCATGACTAGCTAGGGTGTGACAACTCACCCCCACTCAAAAGAATCTCGTCCCGAGATTTGGGTTCCTCCGCGAAGAAGGCGGGGTATTCAAGTCGAAGACGATCCTCCCTTTCCCAAGTTGCTTCATCCTCAGAATGGTGCGACCATTGAACCTTGAGAAACTTGATATTATGACGTCGCGTGGTACGTTCGGCTTGATCGAGGATACGAATGGGGTACTCTCGATATGTAAGATTATCTTGGAGATCAAGCGTTTCATGGTCCACTTCACGGATAGGATCCGAGAAGCAACGCCTGAGCTGAGAAACGTGGAAGACATCGTGAACTCTGGAGAGGTGCGGAGGTAGTTCCAATTGGTAGGCAACTTCTCCTCGTTTGGCAAGAATGCGAAAAGGTCCAATGTAACGAGGAGCCAATTTGCCTTTGATACCGAAACGATGGGTTCCCTTCAGAGGGGTGACCCGAAGATAAGCCTTCTCGTCAACCTCGAAAGTCATAGCCTTATGTTTTCGGTCATATTGACTCTTTTGACGAGATTGGGCTGTTTTCAACTTTTCACGAACGATACGAACTTGTTCTTCTGCTTCCTGAATCATATCCGGGCCAAAGAATTGTCTTTCCCCGGTCTCTGACCAGTTAAGGGGTGTTCGACATCGTCGTCCATAGAGAACTTCAAAAGGGGCTTTACCCAAGCTAGATTGATAGCTGTTGTTGTACGCGAATTCGGCAAATGGAAGGCACTTCTCCCAGTCCATTCCGAAAGAGATAACGGAGGCTCGAAGCATGTCTTCTAGAATCTGATTGACGCGTTCCACTTGACCACTTGACTGAGGGTGGAAAGCGGTGCTAAAGGAGAGACGAGTTCCCATAGCATTTTGGAAACTTTCCCAAAATCGAGAGGTGAAAAGACTTCCTCGATCCGAATTGATTTCCAAAGGGACACCATGGAGAGACACTATTCGGGAGATGTATAAGTCTGCCAGCTGACTAGCGGTTATACTCTCACGAACAGGTAAGAAATGAGCTACTTTGGAAAGACGATCGACCACGACGAAAATAGCATTATTCCCTCTTTTGGTCCTGGGAAAACCGGTAATGAAATCCATACCAATTTTATCCCATTTCCATTCAGGAATAGCTAAGGGTTGAAGGGTGCCAGCAGACCGTTGATGCTCTGCTTTTACACGACGACAGACGTCGCAATTTGCAATATACTGAGCAATTTCTCTCTTCATCCTAGTCCACCAGAACCTCTGGCGTAGGTCCTGATACATCTTAGTACTACCGGGATGAATGGTGAGAGGAGATTCATGGGCCTCCTTAAGGATTAATCGCCTTAGGTTGCGCACTTTGGGAACTACTAGTCGATTCCCGAAGTATACAACTCCTTGATCATTAACGGAGAAACAATTCGCAATTCCTTTCTGAATGTTTCTCTTGATGCGGGAGATTCCCGGATCTACCTTCTGTGCTTTGATGATTTGATCCGTAAGTGTAGGTTTTGCCACCAAGGTGGAAAGAAACCCTTGAGGTACAATGTGAAGGTTAAGCTTCCGAAATTCCTCATGGAGAAGCGGTTGACTTTGTTGTAACATCAGGTTGTTACAATAAGATTTACGACTTAGCGCATCAGCCATGACGTTGGCTTTCCCTGGGGTGTAGGTTATTCCTAAGTCGAAGTCTGTGATCAATTCAACCCAACGTCTTTGTCTAAGATTCAAATCCGGTTGGGTGAAGATGTACTTCAGGCTTTGGTGATCAGTGAAAATTTCGCAACGATTACCGAGGAGGTAATGTCGCCAGGTCTTAAGTGCATAGACTACGGCTGCAAGTTCTAAATCATGAGTAGGATAATTCTCCTCATGTGGGTGCAATTGCCGTGAAGCGTAAGCAATTACGTGTCGATCCTGCATGAGAATGCAACCTAGTCCTTGTCGCGAGGCGTCGCAGTAGATAACAAAGTCCTTGGAGAAGTCTGGCGGTACCAGCACGGGAGCAGAACTCAGGCGTCTTTTCAGTTCCTGAAAGCTGTGCTCACATTGTGGAGTCCATTCGAACTTCTTATCTTTCTTGAGGAGTTCGGTTAGAGGTTTAGCAACTTTGGAGAAGTTCTCGACAAAGCGACGGCAATAGCTCGCTAAGCCTAGAAAACTCCGAACTTGCTTGACCGATTCAGGTGGAGTCCAATCAAGGACGGCTTGAACTCGCTCAGGGTTAACAGCAATACCTTTACCAGATATTACATGACCCAGATAGGTCACTTCTGATAACCAGAATTCACATTTTGAAAATTTGGCATAAAGGCGATGCTCTCGAAGTTTCTTCAACACTAGCCTTAGATGTTCGGCATGTTCTTCCTCGTTCTTGGAGTAGATGAGTATATCATCGAGATAAACTACGACGAATTTATCCAAATACTCCATGAAGATTGAGTTCATTAACCAGGAAAAAGTGGCTGGAGCGTTGGTTAATCCGAAGGACATGACGGTGTACTCGTATTGGCCATAACGAGTAACAAAGGCCGTTTTAGGAATGTCCCCGTTTCTGATTTTGATTTGATGGTAGCCCAACCTCAAATCCATCTTAGAGAAGACTGAGGATCCAGCGAGCTGATCATACAGATCGTTGATCCTGGGAAGTGGATATTTGTTTTTTGATTGTGACCAAATTGACAGGTCGGTAATCTACAACCATCCGGTCCGTACCATCTTTCTTCTTGACGAATAGGACGGGGCAAGCCCACGGAGATGAGCTAGGTCGGATGAAACCCTTTTTCAAGGATTCATCGAGTTGTTTCTTAAGCTCGGCTAGTTCCAGAGGTGCCATTTTGTAAGGTCTTCTAGCAATCGGAACGGTTCCGGGGATGAGGTCTATTACAAACTCAACATCCCTGTCTGGTGGAACACCTGGCAATTCCTCTGGAAAGACATCCGGGAGGTCACGGACTACCGGAACGTCCTCAAGGTCTGGCAAAGGGTTGGCGTTAAGAGAATATAATTGTCGCTTGGCTATCCGAGTCAAAACATTGACTATCTTGCCCGAAGGGTGGGTGAGTTGAACAGTCCTAGAGAAGCAATCAATTTGGGCATGATGGGCTGACATCCAGTCCATACCCAGAATGATATTAATATCTGAAGATTTAAGGGCTATCAAAGACGCAAGGAAAACAAGTCTGTCGACTTGGATCTCATTTCCATAACTTACCCTAGAGGTCTGCCATCTAGACCCAGGGGTAGAGATTTCCATAGTGGATGGCAAGTCACAGAATGCAACGTTATGCAAACGAGCATAATTTTCAGATATAAAAGAATGAGAGGCTCCTGTATCGAAAAGAACAGATGCCGGGTGGCAATTAACAAGAAGCGTACCGAGAACGACGTTGGGGTCCTCTTGAGCTTCTTCGGCAGAGACACAGTTGACATGGCCACGTGAAGCGGTGACCGGTTTAGCATGAAATACCTTTCCTGTCGGCTTGCCACGGCCAACAGCTTTAGCAGATTGATTGGGGTTGGTCTGGGGACACTCACGCATATAATGACCAGATTCCCCACACTTGAAACAAGTCACGGAACTGGTACGTGGAGGAGCATTATTGGTTGGACCCCCATAGGGCTTGGCCGGTGCAGACTGTTGAGCGGGGCGAGGCGCCTGGAAAGATGGCCTCGGTGTGAACCTGGGTGGCAGGGCGGTATTGGGTACCCACACGCGGCGCTTCTGAGGACCAGCACCGGATGAGGAACCCGTGTCGCGTCCATGCTTGCGTGTTACGTCATAGTCAGTCTGACCAGTTTCAGCACTGATGGCTTTGTTGACAAGTTTCGAAAAAGATGTGCACTCATGCAGACGGAGGTCGCGGCGAAGCTCAGGGCTAAGGCCCTTGCGGAACCTTACTTGCTTTTTGGCGTCAGTAGAAACTTCCTCGGTTGCATATCGTGCAAGATTACCAAACTCCCTGCTATAGACATCCACAGAAAGTCGGCCTTGGGTGAAATTGCAAAATTCTTCACGCTTACGGTCCATGAGACCCTCCGGAATGTGATGTTCACGGAAAGCCTCACTGAACTCAGCCCAAGTTGTGACATGGCCCGCTGGGCGCATGGCTCCATAATTCTCCCACCATAGACTGGCGGGGCCTTCAAGATGATATGCAGCAAAGGTGACCTTGTCAGCCTCCGCTACCAGCGCGGAACGCAGCTTGTGAGAGATACTGCGAAGCCAGTCATCAGCGTCGAGAGGCTCGACGGAGTGGTGGAACGTGGGTGGATGCAATTTGATAAAATCACTGAGGGACACCACGTTAGCCCTCTGATGATGTGCTGTGTTCTGTTCAATACGCTCCAACAAACGGTTTGTCTCCCGCTTGTTTCTCTCAGCTTCCATCATAACCTCGGCTAGTGAAGGAGGTTGAGGCAGATGTTCATTTCTGGCTTCACTGCCTTCGGCCTGCTCTTGGGAAGCAGGATTAGCGCGCGTGTTGACCATCCTAGGAAATCAAGACGATGATTTAGTCGGGATGGTAAAATTCCGACATAGGATATAGAATGTAAGGAATAACTCGAAATGCAAGATGATCATCCGTATGACATGGTAGATACAGAAACTGCTTCTTTATTCCATCGTCATACACACCATACAGGTTTAGTACAAGACCAAGCAAAGTACTAATACGGTGAAAAGAGGATTACATCTCATCGGAGGCATCCCAAGCTCCTATACATTATTTTTCTACATCTCCGGAAAGAGTACAAACTAGGTCATATCCCACGAGACACGCAGGACAATAGACGACACAGCTAGTGCGAACTAGTGATACTACTACTAACTCAGACCGATCCGTAGTAGTCCTCGTAGAAATCACCTCCATAGCCTGGAAGCTCAACATGTTCATCCGGAAACAGACGATCTCGCGGAGCTTGTGGACCATAGGGGCTAGGATGAGGTCGTGGACCAACAAACGGTGGCCTGCGGGGACCGCGAGGTGGGGTGATGCCTCCTACATCACGCCAAACCATCATGTCCGGCAGAGCAGATCTCACAGGATAGAGATCGCGCATATCCGAATATCCAGCTTGCACCGCCGGTGCGAACCGAGTCAAAGTGGCCCAGTGATCAGCACGGGTATTGAAGAGCTCTAACCTTAAGGCCCGATTTTCACGGTCCTTATCCTCGAGCATCTCAGCAGTGGTGCGAGTCCGTGAATCCTCCTGAGTGGAGTCAGCATAAATAGCTTGGAGATATCCTTGTGCTCCCGGAAGTGATCCTGGCATATACCGGAAGTCAGAGTCCCGAAATAGACCAGATCTGACTCGCATAATGGTCATCATAGAGTAGGCGGCATCCTGCACGGCCATCTCGATAGTAACCCCGAGTCCATAGGAGCAGTGAAGAGGCTCAGTGGATCCAGGATAAGATGGAAATATCCTGACAGTGCAGAGATACTGGCTTTGATTAAAGTCTCGGAATTGCTTTTCGACCGTGTACTCAGGATACCAGCGGTATCCAGCCTTAGTCATTACCCTGACCAACTTAGCAGTATGGCCGGGTACATCTAGGCATCGAGTCAGGCGAACCACTTGATTGAGGTCGCGAGTGGCCATCTGAAAGCATAATCATAATGCAAAGGCATTAGAATTTCTAGCAAAATTTCGGCAGCATAACAGCTGTAAATGCTCAAAAAGGATATTGAGACATTTGACAAAGGATTTCGTACACACTCAACATCATCATATCAAGTCTTGAAACCATTCCTACAACATAATGTGGTGGTAGAACTGAACTAGGCTGATAACCATCAAACTTATAAGGTACTACTGATTAGTAACACGTGATCCTGATAGAGAGAACAGATCCTAATTCCTTAATCCCCGGTGGAAGAATGGACTGACTCAGATCAGAATGTCATAAGGTATAAGGAGTAAAAAGAGCCTTACGTTCCAACCCACAAACAATTCCCCTACATATAACTAAAGAATTTCTAGACTCAACATCGACCAGTTTGGCTTGGAGAACCTACAGGCAGTCCGGCTCTGATGCCAACGCTGTCAGGACCCCGACTCGATGTCACATCGATCTAGCTGGTAACACCTCATATCACTTTGCGGCCTCACGCACAGTATCCCCACGGGTGTCGTCTTACCTTTTTCCCGGGACCGTTTGCGCCTTTTGGCTCACGTATATGATAGTGTCGCTAGCATCCATATGATAAAGAGCCCGGGCTGACATGACTAGTCGTAAACCCAAAGTGGCACAGACTTACAGGGACAGGCATCCATGACCCAGCTTCGAACGTGTCGGTCATCAGCAAGTGGGTCCGGGCTGTAGCACTGGGCTAGCAGGACTCCGGTAAACCGGGCTGTAGCGGGCTACCAGGACTCCGGTACTCAAAGCGTGACATTTCCCCGAAGGGACAGACACAGGAACGAAGAAGGACACATGCCGGCCAGCCTAAGTGTTCCAGAGCAGTAGCAAGCTACCATGGCTCAGCGGTAACACTAGGAGACATTTCCCGGTAAGAGAGGCTACTAAAGATAAACAACTAGATAGTCAGATCCCACACATACCAAGCATTTCAATCATACACACAATATGCTCGATATCTGCAAATACAACGAAGCATCACAACATGACTCTACGACACAAGTACTTTATTTAAGGCTCAGTGAGCCATACATAACATACACACAAAGGTACGGTCTCACGACCCAACATACAAGTCATACAATCATACAAGCCAACAGCGGAAGTAACTTGTCTGAGTACAGACAACTAGTAAAATAAAGGAGGCTTGGAAAGCCTGGCTATACTATGTGGTCCTTCACAAGCTCAGGGTCACCACCTGGGTCTTTAGCCTACTCGTTGATGTCAACGTCTACATAGAACCCATCAGAAGGGGTTGCAGCGTCTTCTGTAAAAAATGTAGATTATAGCAACATGAGTACAAAGGTACTCAGCAAGACTTACATCAGATCCCACATACATGCATAGTATCAAGAAGGGTTGGTGGAGTTATTGCAGCAAGCCAGCTTTGACTCTTGGCTAGGCTATCCTACGATACTCCATTTGAAATAGTTTTGCGCACACGAGTCCACTACTCACCACTTCAATACACTACCGAGGATCCACCTCCGTCTTCCTACGGAAGAGCCATCCTCGGCACTCACACTTATCTTGAGGCTTTTAATAGTTTCCATTTACTTGTCTATGAACTGTATAGGCAACCAAGTAGTCCTTTACCGCGGACGCGGCTATTCGAATAGATCATGTTAACCCTGCAGGGGGTACTTCTTCATACACGCTCTCACCACTTACCGTCGTTTACACGACATGTACTCGGCAACCTTCAAGCGGAAGCCCAACGTGGGTGTCGGCCACGACCTACCTAATCACCTAAGCCTCCAGTCCAGGTTTATCGCCTATTCAGGTTCCATCCGCAGGGAGTCCGGCCGAGGTTTCCCATACGGCCCCGAACGATGTGAACAGGGTTCCCGAGATACCTAACAGGTATTCGGTACACCCGGCCACGTACCTACTGCATCACAGCCCACCCCTACGGTCAGCGCTGTCCACGGCCTCCAGTAGGCTACAAACACCAGAAACTACTTGCAACTCCTGGACGGAGAACTAGGGTGAATAAGAAGTCGAGAGGGTCCATTGGTTTCGGGCCCAATGCATGGTAGTAGCTGATTCTTAAATCACACATACAGATCTCAGTGCTTAAGGTCGGCTTCAATGAAACAACCCACCATGTACTCCTACATGGCCTCTCATCGATACCTTTACCAAATCGTGTTCACCACACCACTCTCATTACCGACATAATCATTTCACTCTAGCCCATCCCCCAGATGAACCAGACCTGACACGACTCTAAGCATAGCAGGCATAGCAAGGTAGGAACAACACATACATATGGCTCAATCAACTCCTACACATGCTAGTGGGTTTCATCTAGTTACTGTGGCAATGACAGGTCATGCAGAGGAAATGGGTTCAACTACCGTAGCACACA